>NW_020455575.1:72123-199981 GCF_003342845.1 Nothoprocta perdicaria
TTTTTTTTTTTTTTTTTTTTTTTTTCATAATCTCTGTGATTATAGTTCTGGAGATCTATCTTTTGCAGGCTTGCAGAAGATAGCCTTAAAGCAGCTGGAAATCATGCCAATTCCCCAAAGTCATTTATTATTAACGTGAAGTATATTGTGAGGAATAAACTGTTGGCTTTAGAAATGCTCTGCTTGCTTTAAGGCACCTTCAGAAAGGTGCTTTAGAAAGCACGTGTGACCCCCTTATATATTAGGAAGAGGCTCCATGTGCAAAGTCGCATTCTTCCTACATCAGATTTTGAATGAAGACCAGACACAACTGGAGGGGAAAAGAAGTGTCTCAAACCCCCTACCTGTCTCTCGCCATGTCATGGTACTATCAATCTGTCATGTGTTGCCCAGGGAGCCTCTTAAGAACAGAAGAAATCGCCATCCTAAGTAGGACCGAAAGTCTATTAAATCCAGTGCCGTGTGTTTAATGGTAGCAATTTAGGGAATGTGCATTAGAAGACAACAGTAGAGAGCCATCCTAGCCCTGTTGTCCCCTCCCAGTTCCTGCCCATGTGTAGTTGAGGAATTCAAACTGCAGCATTGTGTTTAACCACCCTCTGAAGACTTTTCTTCCCTGAGTCTAACCCATTTACGCCGTGCCCTGGCTACAACTCTGGGTAATGTTCACATTTTTCTCTTTTTCTCCTCTTTGGTACCCAGCAAGGGAGCCCCTTCCCTCCTTCGGCCGCTCCTGCCGCTGGATGCGTGTTTAAGATTTTATCAGCTCCAGCACTGAGAAAAACTAGTGAATGAAAATGCAATTTTGTCCTCACTTTTTGCTATTGTACCAGGCAGGAGGAAAGCCCTCTTGCCTGGGTCCACTTCATTATCCGCTCTGTGTTCCCAGCAAAACCTCTCTGACGGCGAAGGAACCGGACAGAAAGCGTGGAGGACGAGAGGGGCCAATTCCAGAGGACCTTGTTCTAACCCTGGGCGTCAAAGCAACGACCCTGTGTGGGAATAACAGTACGTGGAGGAGATCGATGGGTGTTTGCTGTATTACTGCTGTGCACAGAATACCCACAGTCTCTGCAGACAGCCCGAGCGATAAGAGCCACAGCCAGGCTTGCTGCAGGTCTAATCTCAAAGATAACTGAGGCTATTGAATCCGCAATTTTTCTATATGAAATCCCTATCACCCACTCCGAAATCGGCCTGATATTTGCCCATCGATGCAGTCCTTTCACGTACAAAATGTTTCTGCTCTCGCAGGGAGCCTCCCCTACCCAAAGAGGCTCGGCAGAAAAGCACACGAGTCGACACTACAGGCTGCAAGCTGGGAAGGTTTTGGCTCGCGCTGAGCGGTCTGTACCTAATAAAACAACAAATAAATACATAAAGTGGGAAGAAAAGGAAGTCTGGATTCAGAGTTAGGTTTAGGGAAGGGAAAAAGAAAGGCTGTCGCTCCAGAGGCTGAATACATCGGCAGGTTTTGCAATTACAGGTGTTAAATGCATCATACTGGATCGTGCCATCAGCTTCAGGACTGAGGAAGGTGTGATATCACCAAGTTTTTCAGATTTTTCAGGCCAGGCTCCTGACCTGAGACACTGCCCTCAGGACACGTGTACTATTGCTGCAGAGACCAACGTCTACAACAGGGCCCAAGGGCTTCCCACCGATGCCAGACGGTGCCATGAGCAGACCCAAACCCCCTCCTCTGTCTTACCTCGTCCCCTGCACACTGCTGGAATATTCTTGCTTTCCCCCATAGGCATCAGAGTGTCGTGATACGCAACTGTAGCCAATACAACTATTAAAAACAATCTGGTTTAGATGGGGAAAGGTGAGCAGGAGGCAATACAGCGATGCTGACAGCCAAAAGCACAAATGAAAGGTCCAGGCATCTGCTGTGTGCATGCAAATCTGCTCCTTGCACCTGAGAATATGCAAACAGCAGCAAGAAACCAAAGCCAAGCAAAGGATGGTGTGCCCTGCCAGGCCCCGTTGTACTCGGAAATGAAAGCATCCTTCACCCCAGTGCATTCACTGTGCAACCACATCGCTCAAAAAAGAAGTTTCCATTTGAAATAATGATCACACTCGCACCTGTGACTGAACTGTGACAACGCAAGGCCTTGAGATAGCAATAAACCCGGCATGGATTAATTTGTCTGCATCTCACAGGGCTTTTCCGCAGTGCCCTCGCAGGACTGAGTTATGCAGCAGGTGGTTGCTGCTCATTCATCAGCCTCCCTCCCTCGCCCTGCTGTCCACGAGCGCCGTCTCTGCAGCAGCCCTCGACGCACGTCACCCTCGTTGCCCAAATTGCAGATTTCCAGGCTGATAGAAAATACACAGTGTATTTTCTTATCGTGCTACTCACCCAAATCTGACAAAGTCCTGCCTTCCCACTCATTTCTTCCCATTTGCTGTGGCAGCTTTATTCCATCTTGGTCACGAGTCTGCCACGCTAAGAAATAGATGATAACCAGGCGATAAAGTTCCACAATTGCAAAGATCAGATCAACCATAATTACCTTTTTTTTTTTTTTTGCTAAAATTACTTTCTCCAAATGCCTCCTACTCTCACCTAAATGAGAAGCTCCAGCAGACTGGTTTATTTATATATTTCAGTTACCTTCAGTGATGTGGATCCTGCTCTGCCATACATATAAAAAGAAAGAACAAGTGAAAATAAATAATAGTTGCCAATCAAGGGACTAAGAGGAAAAGCTGACCCTATAATAAAGAACATGCAGATTAAATATGGATTAATATAGATCAAAGCAGAGCCATTTGCAAACCACAGGAAAAATGTGACTATCAAAATAAGAAATAAGGATTGGACTTTAGAGTGCCCTGGACTCAGTAATACGGGAGGCAGTTTCCATATAGGAGCTAGGAATCTATACAGATCAAAAAATTAAATTGAACATAGGAAAAGATAAACAGTCTTTCAGACCCAGGAACTACACAAGCGTCTGGATACTCCTGAATGACGCTGAGACTTGATCAATCTTAATTAACCCCTCTTCCTGGGCACTTGCAGCAGAGGTCAGATACATTTACGGTACCCTGCAGGGCTGACTGGTCATATAACACATCTAGCTGCACTCTGTGCTCCTGCCGTGAACCCAAATAGCCCCCTGTCCTCCCAGAGCAGCCTCCCTGCACCCTCTTGGGGTGCCCAAACCATGAGTGATGAGGCAAGATGTGCAATGCACGGAGACTACCGAGGTGACAGGATGCTGCAGGCATCACTCAGAGCAAACTGACAGCTCCAAAGAGCCCTAGGCTTTGTCCAAATTGCAGTGATCAGGTCTAAGCGCGGTGCTGGCAGGTTATTAGTCCTCATCATGCACCAGGGACGAAGCATTTGAGCCCTGACCTGCCCCAGTGCTGACTTTGTACTTAGTGGTGTCCCTCAAGCAAAGAGCTCTACACCAAGCTAGACTGCATTTTTGGTGAAGCAGGTTATGACACAGCAGTGTTTTCAAATAAAGGGCATGGTAATTAAGCACAGTAAATGTATATAAAGCCCAGCTCTGTCCACTTGACTGTGCCCCATAGCAGGCAATGGACAATCTGCGTCCCCAGTTTCCCTTCAGCAGAGCAGCATCATTTTTCTCAATAATATCTCAGGATTGTGTGTCTGCTGGCATTGAAATGAAGAACAGAAGGGTCACGGAGGACATCTCGATACACCCAAGTGCTGCTGCCTGCCACACGATGCACATCACGGAAGACTCTGCGATAAAGACCTACCCAAAGGCGACTTTCCCCCTCTTAAGCGGCCTCTGCAGCCCAACGGCAGCTTGGGCTCAGACCTGCAAGGACGGCGTGGGCTCCTCTTCGCTCTGTTTGGGCTCCTCTTCGCTCTCTTTAAGCTCCTTGATAACGAGCAGTCCGCAATAAGCAGCGCTGGCCTTCACCTCGCAGAGCTCCTGAGGCTCCAGATCAGCTGCTGTTCTGGTTTTGGGGAGATCGGTCAGCTCTTTGCTGGAGATAGTGTCTGGGCTGCTTCCAGGGAATGTCCCCTGTGGACACGGGGACACTGGCCTTGCTTTTTGCCCCGTCTCCCTGAAGCAGCACCAGGATGAAGGCTGCCAGGGAGGCTGTGGAGTCTCCTTCTCTGGAGGTCTCCAAACTCACCCGGACGCCGCCCTGTGCCCGTGCTCTGGGTGTCCCTGCTGGAGCAGGGGGTTGGACTGGATGATCTCCAGAGGTCCCTTCCAACCTCAACCATTGGGATTCTGTGATTGTGTGAAGGGCACCAGGGCAACCCAGGAGCCCCCCAGCAGTGCTCACTCACCCACAGAAGGATCTCAGCGACTCCCTGGAATCACCTGAGGGACAAACGTAGCCTGATGCTTTCGGCATACAAAACACACACGTCGTTCTCTACAACAAAAAGCCTATGATTAATATCTGCAGGAAAAATGAGATTTTTCCATGACAAATGCAAGGCATCATTGAAAGCACCTTCTCCCTCCCTAACATACCCAAAGAACAACAAAACCAAACATATGCAGAATGGAAATGTTTACAAGTTCAGCTGACAACACATTAAAAGCAAATATTTGATGCATCTTTTTGCAATCAGAGCAAGATGCTGGAAATGGCCCAAAATGCTGTGAAAAAAATTAAGGGGCACAAAGGTATGTGGAGTTCACAAGAAAATAGACAAAAATACAAAATATAGATGCATAACTTTTAGGTCTTGAATGGAATTTTATTCCTGAAATGCAAATTCATTAAAATGAAAAATATGACATTGCAGGCATATGTAGGCTCTTTGTTCACCTTTTTTTTTCCACTCCAAATACTGAAATATTACAGGATATTTAGGAGGTGATCCAGAATGATTAAATCAGGCTAAAACCAAACAAATAAACAAACAAAACAAAAAAATCTGGACCATCGCCAAGCATCACCGCTTCCTCGGATAACATCAGGGGTTAACGACCAAGATAAGCTTGTATCCCACGGGCTGCTTTAATTAAACCCTTTGCAAAGTTACTGTATTGACAGAACAGCACCAAAGCCGCCGTTGGAAATGCATCCAGCCGACAACGATGCCAAGAATGGGACTGTCGGCAGCTCCTGTCACTTGTAGATTGGAAAACACCGAGAACATCCGGACCAACGGATGCCAAATCCATCCCGGAGAACAAGGGACACAATTGGTATGCATTAACCCACCTCCGTTTGCTCCTTCAATAAAATGAGATACATCTCAGTCCAGCCTACTGCTGAGATTATTTTTTTTTAAATTACAAAGAAATGGGAAAAGACACTTGGCCAAGTATTTCTTTGAGCGCTTTGGCAGCCCGTCATCCCTAACGGAATTGGTGCCTGATCTCTACTGTCATTTGCAATTTAATTTACCCACAAAATCTACCACTTCATGTTGCGCATATTTCTCCACAATGTGGCTATTTACCTCCCCGACCCAGGAAGAAATACATTAGCTGATTTAACGGGTAGCCCTTAACGCAATTTAAAGCCATGCAAATTGATTTTCCTTAATGAACTTTATAGCCTGACATCCTGTCGGGTTTCCTCCAGTACATTCAATTAGGCTCTAATCAGTTATTAAGGATTAGGTAATGGCAACATGACATCACCTGCACACAGCAGAAAGTTGGGTGAGATTAATTAAAATCTAATTTTCAGGCAAGGAGGCACCATCTGAGTCAAGAGGCACCTATGGTAATTGCAGGAAAAAATATATATAAAATAAAAAATCCCGGAAAAGCAACAGCAGGGAGAGGGAGCACACCCAGCCCAGGAGGATGCCCAGGAGAGAGGGAATTACAACCCTGCAAGAGGCAGAGCACTGATAGGTTTAAGATACAAATTTGCTGAATTCACCCCGAACACAGACATCCAAGCGTGTCAAACTGCCGTGTTTCAGTTCTTGCTGAAGAGCTGGATATGTTTCCTTGTCAACAAGGAGCAAGTGCTGCATCTGCTCTGCTTTAGCGGGGAGATGCACAGCGCTGGCAGCAGCAGCTCTAAAACAAGGAGGTTCTTGTGACTTCTGTTATTATTAACTTGTGGCAGGGAGCAGCTCTGGGCTCTGAGCGCATTTCCACTCTTAAGCAAGAGCAGAGCTTGGCAATGTTTTGCCCCATACTAAAGATGGGATAATGCTGTTACTGAAGAAAACTGAAGTATTTTTACACGAACACAGCATTTGCCATTAGCACTCTATGCGTTCCTTCCTTCCCTCTGCTTTTCCCCTTAAATAAGCACATTCAGGCTATTCTTAAAACAGAGAGGCTCGCCCAGCTAACCCTCAACCAGGGCACCTCGCAGTGGCCTTTCCAGCACCGGCCCTTCCCTCCGTGGGATTTGGTCCTTGTTTTTCCTTTGGGAAACAAGAATTGAGCCTGATCTTCACCATGTTCTACAGAAGTCTCTTCATGGGCCCTGCTGTATGAGTTGGCTTTTTCTCCTTCAGCCTTTTAGGTTCTTTTTTCTTTGTAAGATAAAAGTAAAACTCTTATGTTTTTGTCCAGGTTTTCACTTACTTAATGGCTCTGAATCTGCCGTAGTCACAGATTTCATTTGATTTCAAAGAAAAAAACCCATGTGGTATTTTTCTCTTTGAACATTCCAGACTTTTTTGTTGCCAAACCTTCCAAGCATCCCAGCAGCCATCTATAAGCATAGTCTTAATTAAGAAAAAAAAAAAAAGTGTTTTGGATCATTAGTCTAGGTTTGTTTGGAAAAACCGTTACAAAATTGTAAGTGAGGTTTTCAACGGCCGCTTTCCTTCCCCAGAGATAAGGCAATTAAAGTCATTTCGCATAAAATGAGCCTCCTCCTCCCCACCGCCTCCGTGTAGGTGTGCGGGAGCAGGAACAAATCAATACCAGAATCTATTCGCAGGCAAAAAGGAACAAATATATCTTTATAATTACAATATGTAACACGCTCCCCAGCTGCAGGCCTCTTGTGAATAGCTCTGATCTGAATGCAAATGCTTGCCTGACGTGGAGCATAATTCAAAAGAGGAAATGGGAACACGCACATACACACAGAGCAAGCCAGTGCTTCGTGTCTGATTGTCACTATTTGAGCCAACTTACTTGTATTTTCCCTGCATTCCCACGACAGCCTGAGGAGTTGCCTGTGTTGTAACATGAGGTGCAATGGCAAGATGCAGTAAGAGCCCTAAGAGCCACTCACCAAATCCCTGCAACTTCTCTTCAAATCCGCATCCTTTGCAGGCCTACCAACTGCACCCAGCTCATCTGTTAGTTAGATGAGACTGAGAACATATCAGATATGGGAGACTTCATGGGTGAGTGAGGTCGGAGACCAAGGACAAAGAATTCTTTGCTGACTTCTAGTGCTCCTGTATACCAAAATGATTCCTCTCCCTTTATCCTAGGGAAAACAAAATAAATAGGGGGACAAGTCATACAGGACACGGAGAGAGATGAGCAGGTCATACTAGTAGCAGAACAAGAGTATTTTCTACTTTTCGTGGATGCAGTCCTCAGCATTTCATGCAAAACTTCCCTTGAACAAGATTGTCACTAACTCCTATTGTTCTGAATCTGCCCATTTGCCCATTCTGCCCATAGGACATTCGGTTTGAGGACAACAGGACTGGGAAAGCTTGTGATGTAGTGAATACCACACTGAGTTTGAGCCAAGCCTGAGCCTCACTGGAAAACTCCCCACTTCCCATCTCCCCACTGATGTCGCTGTCCTCATGGGGGGCCCGCAGAATGGGAAGGACAGTCCTGCTTTCCTTTTTTCCTTTTTATTAATTTTATTCCTGATAAGACTTGGCATGATAGCTTGGTTTTCAACCAGGCTAACAAGTCTTCCTGACTAGGAGAGATTTACTTTGGGAGTTTCAGTTTTGAAGAAACGTCACATTAGGGAAGGAGCAAAAACCTTGCAATTAATCACAGGTTAAAAGGCTCCATGAATACCATGGCCTCCACTTGTTGAACTTTCACCAAAGTGCCCAAGTAAAGACACATTGCTTGTGTGCTTGGCTGATGGAAACATCAGGCTGTGAGCTGGAAACGTTTTTGGAAAAGTCTGGAAGTAACCTAGATCATGTATGGTAGGCGATGCCCTACTGCGAGCATTGCCTCCATTGAACAGTTATGACCTGTAGCAATTTTGGTACAACTTACCTTCATATATCATGACAACCTGGTGTGATTCAATATTTATACATATATATATATATATGTATATATATATATATATGTGTGTGTGTATATATATATATTCCAAATGAAGCATTTAGATTTAGGAGAAAGGGGGAAGTCACTCAGCATCCTGAGCTGCAACGAAGAGCATGGCAAGCCTGACACCCACCTGAGAGCCTTGCAAGGGGCTCGGCAAACATTGCCCTGGATTTAACAGCCCTCCCTGCTGGATGGCAGCCCCTGGGCAGCTCTGTGGCCGGGCTGATGCATCTCTTCTTGACGTGCACTTCCCTCCGGTGTTAAATGTTATCCTGTGTCCCTCTTGCACGGAGCCTCCTGAGATAATCTCGGATTTGCTTCTAACAAAACGTGCTAGGAAAAAAACTCTCCTGAAAAAAAAAAAGAAAGAAAAAGCACTTAAAGACGATCTCAGTTAGAGAGTAATCTGTTTCATTGAAGGTAATTAGGCGCAAGGCTGTAATCAGAGGAGCAATGAGATGGGGAGAGCCTCGGCTGGAGCAGCGAAGCCTGGGCCTGCGCTGAAGGCAGCCCTGCTAAACGGCCACCCCAGGGAGAGAAAAAATCCCTTCCGTGACTTATACGTTAGGCTTTTCTTACAAGTGCAGAACAGTGGTCCTCTTCCGCGCTTTCCTTTCCCTTCCCTATCACCAACAGGGTTTTTTCTCTAGTTAGATGTGCCTCTTACCTTGTTTTAAAGCACAGAAAGTTTACAAGCATGGACAGAAAAGCAGGAAATGCAGCAAAATGGAAATACTTGGGCTCCTGATCGCCTCTAAGCAAACACTGCTTTTTTTCTGCAGATCGGTTGATGCAGGGGTAAGAATTAGGAGGGGTAATGGCACTGCAGCAGCACCAGGCCAGGCTCTCGTGGCATGAGCAGCTTGGTAGGATAAGGTACTACATCTGTGGCCACATCTGGAATCCCTGCAGAGCTCCCAACCTTGCCTAGTGGGGGATCTGGACCTCTCCAGGAGGGAATTCTGAACTGTTCAGTTGGTTGCAGTTAACTCAGGTAGAGCTGTTTTGCACATGATTTAAGATAATTGATAGCATTGATTCTTGTACATGTTGGAGTGGTCACACGGGACCACTGGCCAGACGAGACATAAGAATTCACCAGAACAAGCTTGGAAGTTTCCCTTGCAGACACCGATGCTCCCGCCCGACTCCAATTGCACACGGCATCTGACCAACGGATCTGATCAATTGGATTTGATGACCCACAAGAGCATTATCCTGTGCAAAGCTCCTGGTTTTGCTCAATTTCTGAGCCGTTTCCTATGCTCACACGGATGTTCTCAAGTCTCTGATGTGCAGAGCACACACATAAGTCATCATGAACCCCTGGCTTCAGCAGGGCTTGCCAGAGTTATGCTGCTATGATACTCCCAGCTTCCTGTTTAAGGGCTTTCCAAGCATTAAAATCTTTTCAAAAGTAAGTTATTCAGGTGATGTTGGCCCAAACACAAACCAAGTAAGCCATGAAGGGTGGTATGCAAGCACAGAGAAAGGAGAGAACTAAGAAACTAAGAACTAAAACTAAGAACTAAGAAGGTACTCAAGTTTCACGCTTAATCCCATTATCAAATTGGCATTATCAGAGCTTAAGATGTTTCTCTACTGAAGTGTTAATACTGCTCAGCAACACGCAATAGCGCTACCGTGTTTTCAGGCACCACCAAGGCTCTAGGCAGCTTTCAACACGAAATGTTCAGAAATGGAAATATTTTAATAGAATCTGTGCTGGCAGTGGGTCACGTCCAAGCTTCCTCAGCCACCTTCACCAAGGGGGCCTGAACCCATCACTCCCTGGCAGGTGAAGACAAACTGGCCCAAAGAGAAGCCATCGTAAAGCCAACCGCTCAAAACATGAGAGAGTTAGGCTGAAAATACAGGAAAGAAGGAAAAAATGAAAAGCAAACTTTACAACCGAAACAAGAATGCTGATCAAATAGAGTCAGGCAAAAGAGCTTGAAGTAGGAATAAATATTCCATCTGTATCACCCGAATCTACACTGGCTTATAGCTCTTTTATTGACAGTGTGGGTGGAAGGGGAGTTTTCCCATTATTCTTTGTTTTTCATTTTACTTATCCATTATAAGTTGAAACCATAAACCCTCATCTGATATGTTTCTCATTAGATACTCTTCTGAGGCCATATTTAGTGAGATATGATATATAAACATTGCAGAGATGACAAAAATAAACCCAACAGAAATAATAATAATTCACTGATTATGTGAGAAGTAGCTCGGCTCTAGGTCAGAGCCTAGAGGTTTCCTTGCCGAGTCTGCAGCCCTACAATTGCAGCTACAGTTCAGTGACCGAAAATTCAGAGAAATCTGAAACAAATTTCAAGCTAAAATTGTCTGACTTTTTCTGCCCTCCACCTTGAAAATGAATCTAAGCATATTAGGAAAAGTGAATGGGGAATTATAAAAATATTTCCAGGTCAGTTAGTCACAGGATGTCATACCTCAGAAAGAGACCCTTGCTTTTTCTCAATGATACCTTTAACCCAATGCTGGGTAAGCTGAGAGATACATAAAAATAGGGCTAGATAAAAGAGGAAAACTTCTCCCATGCCTCAGACTTATCTTACAGAAACTTACTCAACCCAAAAAAAGAGAGGAATAAAATCCCAGCCCTTAGCGATGTGCCCCTGATCTCGATTCAGCTCACGTGAATCTGCAGCACATTTCTCTGCTCCTCGGCCTTGCTGGCAGTGCCAAGTTCTTGGCCTGACAGTCAGCTCTTCAAGTTTTCCTTGCAGGAACCTTGTTGAGTATGGGGATAGATCTGTCTTGCATTTATAAAACAGCACTACTAACCCTGGTAGCTGCGCAGAAAAGCTCGAGCCGATGACCCAAGGGAATTCTCAAGTGTTCAAACTCTAACAACAAATAAAAGAGCTCAGTGTCTCTATTAGATTTCACAATTCGGGAACATTTGGGCTCAGCAGGATCGTAATCATAAAAATAGCAGTCATGGAGCTTATGTAAAAAGAAGGTAGATGATCCTGTAAGACAGTACCCACCATTCTGGGTTTGGCTCCCAGCTTTTTTCAACACTTCCCACATAGTCTTGCACACATTCCTTACCTCCTCTTACCTGGCGACCTGATCCAGTTACATCAATGTGAGTCTGTGCAGGGACAGATTGCTCTTCCCCACTGCACATCCCCAGCAGTGTAAATGCCCTTGCTGATGGCTGGACACTGTCAAGACTGTTAGACTAACTCATAAATCACGTATCAGAAGAAGCACTCGTTGCCCATGCAGGCCATCAAATTCTATCTTTGGTTTCCTTTGAGATTTTCATAAAGACATCTTATGATCTAGTACCTTTATGAAGTATCTACTATTAGCATCTATTAAGCTTGATTTGCCAATAAAGATGGCAACTTCATTTTTCAAATGTTGCATCCTCCCTACTACTCATAAATTCCTATTTAACAGTAAATTGAGTGGCCAAAAACTATGTTTTATTGCACATTCCAGCCGCACAGTGAACCCTGAGTGTGGTTAGCACTCTAAGTGCTTTTGCAAAGCAACACATGATTAATCTCAAGTAGTGGGGCCTTCTACTCCTAAAAAAGGGCAACATGTTCCTGGTTTATCTCTGCACCTCCTGGATACATGAAGGAACCTGACATTTCTACACTAATCTGTTGGGAGAGACTGTTCCCAGAAGATTTTCTATCCAGGCTTGTACACAAAGATTCAGAAGTTCAAGTGAGGTTTACCATGCTCCTCCAAACCCACAACAAAAGTCATGAAATCCTAAGGATGCTGCTTTAAATTCTGGGAGAGCCTCTGTCCGGAATAACACTCGCTGATCTCAGGGGAGTTCAGAGAGCTGCAATTATTGAGACTGTCTCCGCAAATTGGAGCTCCAGAGCCCGCACACCATCATTTCCTTGGGAACAGCACCACCTACCTCTAACAACCGCACACCAGAGCCCATTGCCTACTTGTCGTTTATTAGTTCTCAACTGCACACTTGTTTCTTTCTTCAAACCTACCTGCAGTTACGTTACCGTAACGTCTCTTCTGTGTATAAACCAAAGGTTGCAAACCTAGAGCCAAGGCTTTGGTTTTCTACAGCCCATAAACTGCTCAGCAATGGACAGCACAGGATATTCCCCGGATTCACTGCTGGAATTTCAACCATCCCAACTCGTTAGTTGCCAGTGGAGCCATTCACAGGTTTGTAATAAAGAGCCCTGTGTTTTTCTCTTATGATCTTTCTTGCTGAATGTTGGTTCTGCAGAAAGAAAGGTAGAATGTGGAAAACAAAAACACATGAAGTGCTGCTGTTATTAAAGCACTGGGACACATATGGCGACAATTTTAACACAGCAGATATAAATACTATATTTTCATTTGCAGCACCCTGACGGCAGCTGGACAGCCAAGAGAAATGGCCATTCTACGTAAAGTCCATTCTATAACTGGAATATCAAAGTGAGGACATTTGCAAGCATGTCCCAGTTTTCACTTTCTTCTCTCAAAAACGTTTGGTATTTTGGATAAATTTATGGCTATATGTCCATATACACCTCTCTATATCCTAAAAAACAGAACAAATAAACAATGCTGAATTTTTCCTTTGGATTTTTAGGACGAAGAAGGTTGACGCTCTCACTTGTGAACAGCTGGGTCTGTCACTTTTTGTTGGAACAGTGCGAGTGAAGCAGAGCATCAAAACTGTGAAAGTTTTTCTTATAAGAAAAGTCATTGAAAAGTCTCAAGTCAACAAAAATGGTAACAAAATCAGCTTTAAAGAGCAGGTTTGTAATGTCTTTTCTCTTGCTTTCCCCTCAAGAAAGACCCTCACAAACACTGACTGTACTAGCAGTAGATCCTCTATTTTCCTGCAAAAGCTTTCAAAACTATTTAAATGTGAACAATCTTGGGTGCATTTAACGTAGACTTGGTTACATTCACACACACTGGGTTAAATCTCTTCAGACTCATCCCACGGGCTCTGCACAGTCTTAACTCAAAACGCGACAAACTATGGAAGTTTGGGCTTACATTTTGGGTTTGTTTTGGCTTGTCAGCTGTGAGTTGTTTCCAGAGGTTGCAAGGACCTGCTGGAAAGGCAAAGAGGAGACTCAGCCCATGCAAAGGCGACCACCAGGATGTCATCCAGCTCTCACGATCACTGTGCTTCTGGCTCTCCAATGCTAAGAAGACCGATCAACTTTAATGGCTCATAAGAATTATTCAGCCTGTTTGATAAAACTGCCTTCTAGGCACGGATGGGCTGTGACAAAGCTTTCTAATTAAATAGTTTAATTAAGCAGCACAGCAGTCCTTTGTAAGTCCCCAAGCTAGTGGCTGAGGGCAGGAGGCTTCCCCTTGCTGACCTCCGAGGAGGAGGAGCCCTGGATCCACCTCTCCCCCTCTTCTGGAGGGTTTATGAATCGATAAGAAAAAGTTATTCCAAATCTCAAAAACTACCCATTCTCGTTGGGATTCTCTGCGCAAATTACTTATTGATTTTCTTTTTTTTCTCCTCAGCACATAGCGCTGATTTTCATAGCTCTCAGATTGTTTTGTTCTGGCATCTTGTCACGTAACCAGAAAAATTTTCTTCTGATCGTATGGCCATAGCCCAAATTTATAATGTGTTTGAGTCAATATCAAACCTGGGCTGTCTCAGAACGCCAAGGTTATAAAGTGGGTGTACCTGGAGGACAGACACCGTTGCTACATGCACGTCCATCACAGCAGAAGAAAAGCCCATCTGGAGACAGAAGCTTCCAGAGGTGGCCCTAGCTGGAACACACCTGGAACGTAAGGGAGGGAGGAAGATGAAGTTACTGCTTGTCATTGTGGGAATACTAAATATTATTCCTACAAAAACATCCTATTCACTCTAGTAAAGTATAAGAGGCCATATCCTGGCAGTGGAAGTCAGGAAACCCCAAGAACTCCAGCTTGCTGCTCAGGATCTCAGCTCCAGGATGGACAAAAGCCCTGGGACTGCTTTGAGACTGCGCATTTCTTTCTCTATATATCTTAAAAGTAAATACGGAGGATGCACGGGCAATGGCAGTCTCCCCATTGGGTAGAAAAGGGCGCAAGTGGTGGATTCAAAAAAAAAGCAACTAGGGAAGAGACAAGTCTTCCTAGACCTGCTCATACTATGCGTGAGAAAATGAGGATACAGTTGATTATTTTTGCATCTTCCCACGACATTCTTTACAGTTGCAAAAATATCATGTACTCTTTCACAAGGAAAATCTCCCAAGTCATGACCAGCAAGGAAAAAAATCCCATTTCAGGGTTTTTTTTGTCATTTCCCGCCCTGAGGTGGCAGGGAGCAGGGTTCCTCTCCCGCAGCAGCAGATGCCCCAGCAGGGCCGCTGGCTCCGCGTTGCTGCCGCCCGCAGAGCCGAGACGCGGCGCGAGCGGAGGCAGCGCTGGGACCCCGCACGCTCGCACACATAAATAATACAGAATAGGAGACGTTCCCAAGCGTGCAGACATTTCTGGAGGGTGCTTTAATATTTAGGCTACATCTAAAAATAAACGCCGTTCCTTCAACAGCTGCCTCCTAATCCCCAGCTGTTTGTAAATACAAAAGGCAAGTGACATTTTTGCTTCGCAACAGCTAGTAAATTATATATCTACAACACAATCCAGCAAGTCTGATTGGATTTATATGTCAATGAAAGCCTCAGCCCGCTCGCAGGTCTGCATGGGGTGTCAGCAGGGAACTTTTCCACCCACAAGCAGTCTGCAGTTGAGGTGCTGATGGCAGAAGTTGCTCCCGAGCTCACATCTTCCCACGCCCAAACCCTGGTCTGTTTTTTATTTTCCCCCAAGTCATCAAAAGCTCTACAGAAAGATATCAGCCTTGCCTGACGTTACTATAATGATATTAAAATAAACTCCTTTGGAGTGGGCTGGCTTGCCAAAGCCATCTGGATTCCTCCCAAGCCTCCTCCTTATTCACCTCTTCATCAGACCTCTGCCATCCATAAACTCAATCCACAAGGATTTCGTGCTGCTTCCAGATAAACACAGTGAAAAGCTCCTGACTACTCTTAATTCGCGCTGACTCCAAGCTATGCAGAAAGGAAAAAGGGAGAAAAAAGAGCCTGGTGGTTATTGTTCAGTAACTACACCTTAATTGTACCAGTCAGGTTTTAACCCAATTAAGAGGAGCTGCTCTGGTCTTACCAATTCTTTTAAGAAATGTAACACAAACCCAGTTAAATGCATTAAGGAACTCTACCAGACTAGGAATATCACACCCACCACTTACTTTATCCTTCGTGATACACACAGCACACACGGGCTATATCCTATGTGCACTGAATATAACCTGGCCAGAGCCAGTGGCAACTACAACCTCCTATTGCACCAACTGATTTATTTTCATTCCTCAAAATGAAGCCCAAGATGGAGTTGGTTTGGGGTAGGCACTAAGCTTTGGGGTTAAAAACTCTACCTGACACTTTCAGAAGCTCTGGTGGGATGGTAGGAAATAGCGAACAAATCATGGAGTTAAAACCCTTCCTTTTGGCCATAAACTCCTTTCCTATTCCCTGGCTCATCGTTGTGCCACCTTTCAACGTGTCATGTGCTGGTACCTCACTCAAACTGAAATTGGTTACTCCTTAAGGTAAAATCTGCTTAATTTGTTAGAGTCTCTCAAGCCTTTTCTGCAGTCAATGCACAAAGAGGAGACTCTATGACCCCATGCAACTCCTGACAGAAAGCTTCTCAAAGAAGCTTCAACTGTTGTGACAGGGCAGATAAACTTTTGAAATGACAGGAAAAATGTCCAAATTGCATTTTTTAATAAATGTATCTTAAGCCAATTGAATGCAATTTGTTTGCTTGGGACACGCAACACTTGACAGTCCCAAAAGTGCTTCCAACACCCTATGTACTAAAATATAAAATACTAAAAATGCTGAATTTGCTGAAGCTCTTCCCCAGCACTGAAGCCACCTTCCCCAGCACTAGCTAAACGAGGCAGGTACCTTGAGGACAGTTGTGAGCTTCTCTCCTTGTCTTCTTGATCTGGAGCTGCAGAGACAGCCTGCGAGGGCACATTTCATTTCTGAAGCTGACCGGCTGCAAGTTTTGTCCTGCTCTGTGTGTTTATTTCTGTGTTTCCAAAAGTTTGCAGCCAGAGTATCAAGTTTAGCTCTTATCAGATAATTACACAGCGCTTGCCACCCGAGGCAATTTTAAATCAATCTCAGGAAAGGCAGTAACTATACACTGTAGATAATTATAGTCCATTAAAGTACCTTAAGATTAGATTCAGAGATCACTAATCACACAAGGTCATAAATGTGCTGCATCTTTCCATCATGGTGTCTGAATTTTGATATGTAGCCCTTTTACAGGGGAAAAAAACATATATTTTCTAGGCTTTATACAGAGCAAAATATCAGAGGGAGATAGCAAAGTAATTAAAACCATGCTAAATTACTGTCCTAGAAGCGACACCCACCCCAAGCAGTCATTCACAGAAAAAAAAAAAAAAGTGGAGCATAAAGCGAGACTGTCATATTAAAGACACCCTTGACAAAACATGTCATATTTTATATTTAAAATAATGTCTAGCCAAACGCCTTCCTCACTTCAGGAAAATGGCTTCTTTAATTGCTGCAAGAGACATGTGAGGCATGCTTGACAGGTGCTTGATTAAATGAAGACACTTCCTTGAACGCAGCATGGATCAGGGATTTTCCAACTCGGTGTTTTCCCTTGAGCAAAATACCATTTTTGCTCTAAAACTTCTAAAATCCATTAAGATCACCCTCATCACCAGGCCTTTCTCCTCTTTGATACCACTATCAGACAGCCCACACCGTACACTTCACCCTTATCTCTGGTTTATGGGAGTCCTGTCCAAGACGTTCTCATTCCGGCCTTATCAGATCATCCTTCACCTACCACTGCCCTTCCTTCCTCCAGCCCGCTACGCATCTAGCTCCCCTCATCCTCAGCTCATCACCTTGCGACTTCAGCTCGTGCGACTCAGAGAATCCCTAAGGTTGGAAGGGACCTTTGCAGGTCATCTAGTCCAACTCCCCTGCTCATGCAGGGTCACCTAGAGCACAGGCTGTGTCCAAGGGGGTTGGGAAGATCTCCAGAGAAGGAGACTCCACAGCCTCCCTGGGCAGCCTGTTCCAGGGCTCTGTCACTCTCACTGTCAAGAATTTTTTCCTTAAGTTCCTGGAGAACTTTTGGTGCTTCAGTTTGTGGCCATTTCGCCTAGTCCTATTGGGGGCCACCACTGAAAAGAGGCCGCCCCATCCTCCTCACTGCCTCCCCTTGAGGTATTTATACACACTGACCAGATCCCCCCTCAGCCTTCTCTTCTCCAGGCCTTCTCTTCTCTTCTCTCCCAGGTTTGCTAGTGGAGCCTCCATTCATCTTTAGTATTTTCTTGAAGCAATACGTATGGAGCCATCGCTCCTCCAGTACCATGGTTGAGATGTCAACACGTCACGGGCAAAACCAGGCCCAACAGACACAGTCGCAGTCAGCACAGCCTAATCCTTCCGCCACACAGTGCCTGATCCCCACAGCATTCGGAGCGCAGCTCGGATGGGACATCCCGGGACCTGCAGGCAGGCCTGGATCACTGCTGGGCTGAGGCAATGCCAAACGTCTCCACAGCTTCCAGCTCATCTCTTAAAGGTAACTTCCCTTCACAGACATCTTCAGCTTTTTGTTCCCATGCAAGATGGAAACAAATGTTAAAAAAGAAGAATTTGCCTTCAGAAAAACAATTTTGCATTGGCTCTAAATCAAAAAACTAGCCTCATAAAAAAAAAAAAAAAAAAAAAAAGACGTGCTTCTACCTGACATGCAATACTTCCCTTAGCGTAATATAATTGGACCAAGTCCCCCTCCCTGGACACTCCCTAGGTTCTCTTTAGGGACCTAACTAATCCCCTCTTGGTTTGTAGAGTTTTAGCTGTCTGCTTTTCAGTAGATTGCTCCTACCTTCTCTGTCAGCATGAAATATTGACTCTGAAATCAAGTACTGGCTCCTCGGGGGCCATCATATGCTTCTCACAAGGCTCCAGCCTTCCGGATGAGTTATGGTTGGAGTTACAGCTTCTGTAATATCTGACAGCAAAACAAGATAGTATTTACACAGCCTCCTCTACCAAACAAAGCCCAAAATCTAATAGTAAACATGAAAAACTCTGTACATTGACCCCCCTCAGCCAACTCACCACATTCTAGCAGAAGGAGTCAGAACCTACAAAATATTTTAAACGCTTTTGTCCCAAATCATAGTATGTAGCAAATTGTCCACGTTATGGGAATACTTCTTCCGACCTTGGACACTCCCAAAGGACACATCCCCCAAAGCCATGGAAGTAGCTTCTTTTACCCGTTTGGTGCCTCCAGGTCTGTGTCCAAGCTCTGTGTGGGTGTCGGAGGGCTCATCAGAGTGAGTCACCTACACCCTTCTTACAGGCATCCTAGGTGAGGAAATCTGTTACTTTTTTCCCCCAATTCCGTAACTCTCACCCACATTTAATGCTACAGACACGAGTGGCTCCAGGACACTCAGATCTGCACACGAGTCACTGCAGGACTGGGAGCCTCATCGTCACAACATCAAAAAAGGAACATAGAGGAATTATTTTTCCTGAAGATTTGAATTCTCTCAGAAATTACCAACCACTTCAACTCTCAGAATTGGACCTGCTGCACGGTAATGACTGAAATCCCTTGGTGAGATCAGGATTGCATTGCTCTACACATTTCAGTTGCAAAATACCTCATTCCCTAAAATGCTTTCAATCTGCAAGACAAGGCAGACTAAAACAGACACAGTGGGGCAATACATCTATGAGTAAACAGCACATCAGCGATAAAGTCAGGAGCAGAATCTAGCTCTCTCACATCCCAAATAAGTATCTTATACAGGGAATTATCATATTCTAATTGAAAGCCCTTATCCTGTAGTAATTGAATGCAGCATAAATGTGGGCTATGTCCAGCCTCTGTGAGAATACCATCTAAAAATAATACCCTGAGGAACATTTAACATACAAGGAGGGAGGGCTCCTGAGACCCAAAGAGCACCTTGCCATTTGCTGAAGCTTGGAGAAGCTGCTGCTTGGTAGGAATCAGGTGCAGTCACAACCTGAGGGATCAGCAGGGAAGTCCATGCCTTCAGAAACCATCGTATCAGCTTAACACCTACTCCAATTACAACTCATTAAAAAAAATCCACTGATTTATGCAGCTATGAATATCAGTTAGAAAAAAAAGAATAGTAATATTTATTATCCCTTTGTCCTCTAGTGTGTGAATAATGTGTGGTAGCACATAGCATAGATTGACCCATTCCACTAGATTCAACACAGAAGACCATCAGCAATAACTTAGAGCCTAAATAAGAGACTATATCGGAGCAGAGGGAGCAAGAACAAGGGCCAGGCCACAGCGGAGGGACAGGTCCACAAGTGAGGCTCTCTAAAGCCTTGAGATGGGTGACACAGGACCGGTTGCGATTCCCCCTTGCGTTGTCAGAGCCAAAGCCCTACAAGGGTGAACAGAGGAGCAATTTTCAACATTTTCCTCCCTTTGGCTGGATCACCTGTGCAGCTCTTGACCCTCAGCAGCCGGCGACGTTTTCTTCTTGGCCATTACAGCGGCAGAACCATCGTTAAGAACCAAGATGGTCAAGAGAGCAGTAAGGAAAGGGGCTATTTAAGGGTGGAAGGTAGGAAAGCTTGCATCACCTATATGCATCACCTATGGCCATAGGGCACCCAACTGAAAGACTGCAAAGAGGCCATTACACAAGGATCAGGATAAGCCTTTCTGTGCTGGAGGATTTACAGAAGGTAGTTATTTATTTCTGGAGATAAGAAAGCACCTACGACCTGCAGGAATTCCTCAATCTGAACAAATCTTGGGGATTTGTGAAGAGGAGGTAACAACGTCCCATTGAGTTGGTAGAGCAAAAATAATTATTTGAGAAGACCTGTTAAACCCGTATAGAAAAGGTCACTACGTACAGACCATCCAGACTTGCCTCACCTCTGTCCACCACCCCCAAACTATTGAGATCTTTAGCAACAGCCTCCTGAGAATTATCCCTAGGAACAGCTTCTTCCCTGCAGAAGTCGCAGGCAGCCACTGCTGGCTACTGTTATCTCCAGCACCTGGAAACCATCGACTGGCCAACGTTTATTTCACATCAGGACAAAGCAGCAAAGGAAACTCTTAATGCCAGTTACTGTAGAAGCTGCTTAGGTGAATATTGTACATACAAGAAAATAGCCCTGGGGACAGATATGTGGTACCTTTCTCAAACTAAAGCACTTTGTTCCTCAAATGCTCCCACAGGCTTCAGTGGGACCATTCACAGAGAAGATGGATGGAAAGTTTCCTGTCATTTCTTTTCAGTGGAAATTTGTCTCAAACCAGTAGCATTTAAGTATTGTGGAAAACGTCTATTTCCAGTATAAGGAAAATTTTCTGTTGAAAATCTTTCGTTTAAAGAGTTTGACCACTAGGTTAATGAGTTTTATTTTGGGATAACAAGTTGAATTTACTTTTCGGTCAAAAACACTCGCCAGTTTAATATGACAGTTAATACGGTGCTACTTACCCTGCATAAATGTCCTAATAACAATAAATTGTTATTATTCCTGGCAAGTATGAATACTTCCTTTGCTAATCTGCAGAGAGCACCACTGAAAAGCTTAATGAAATACAGCAAAATACAATAAGGCAAAGATTTCTGGAAGTGGGGAAGGATGGAGACATGCAAACACCCATGGAGTCTGAAAGAACTGGCCCAGGAATGTTCAGCTCTTACAGTACAGCAAATTCACCTTTTAAAATTCTGCATCTTACTGCCCTGCAGTTACTGGGCTCCTCATCTGCCACTCATTCAGGTCTTGGACTGGCCGGAGCGTCGCCTCCGGAGCTTTTGTCAGCGGAAGATGCAGGACTTGCTCGTGTGGAATTATCCCAGCTGCAGTGACAAGTGCCGGGATTTAAGTCCCTTAAATTTTTAAAGGGAATCGGATCAATTTTTAAAATACAGTATTGCACAATAAGCTTACAAAGCGATCAAAAGGGAAGGCGGAAATGGGATACTGATAATAGAGATGCATTAAAAATACTCCTTTGCTGACTGCGTCCCAGAGAGTCCTTTTATCACACCAACTAAGGAGTATGTGATGAAAACAACTGCACAAAAACAGACCCAAAATATCAACAAAACATCTGAACATGAGAACAAAAGGATGGCTTCAAAGTACGTTTTTGCAACTGAGATCATAAAAAAAAAAAGATTTTGGATTGTCTCTATTCACTTTGGGGGAAAGAGAAAAATAAAGCTCTTGTTTATTGTGTGGTCTGTGGGGTTTTTTTTTTTTTTAAGAGCAAGAAAACGAAATACATTTATAACATCATTGGAGCCTTTGTGGGGATGAGGGGTGAGCTCCTTGTAGCAACAAATAGTGAATTAAAGGGAAATCAGAAGCAATCAAACTCTAACAGCAGCCTTCGGTAGCGTTCTTTTGTTTTTTTCGCTGTACTACATCTAACAATGTATAAACGAAACTTTCATCAAAAGCTAATGACATGAATATTTAATTAAAACCAATATACGTATTCAAGCTGCACCAGGAGGCCCCTGCCAGGCGAGTATCCCCCAGAAGCCGAGCACCGACCCAAGCTGGGATACCGAGGCCTGGAGAGGGGCATGGAAGGCAACGCGACCGCCAGGGCCACGCGGAGCAGGAGCCTTCCAGCCACCAGCGCCCGCTCCCTAAAAACCAGGCAGACTGAAACACACACACACTTTTAAAGGTAATTTGGAATGTTTTTGCGGACCATACAGCCTATTTTCATACAAAAGTCAAAAATCAGAACCTCCCTCCAGGAAAAAGCATTAAAGGATTTTTCTTTTTTCTTTTTTTTTTAAAGCAATCACAAAACATCAGGAAATCATTTCCAGTGGAATTATTTTTGTCTGGAGAAAGCAGGGCCACAACAAAACTCTTTAAGTATTAATACAGCAAAAGCACATTCAGCTACAGCAGAGAAAGCACGAGCACAGTGAACTAATATGCTCTCAAAGACACTAAAATAATACAATTTAAGATCAAAATTGTAGACAAGAATCAGCTGTGTGGGTCACTGAGCTGGGGAGCTGAAGGTGAAAGGTGTTTTTGCTGCAGCACCTCTGTCCTTGCAAACACTCAGCCCACAAACCAGACCATGCTGCTTAAAGCCGTGGAACAGATGGGACAGCAGAGGAGCTAAAACAGTCTATTTTATAAATTACTAAGTTAATTTACTAACTGAATGCTAAGCCTAGAAAGAAGACTTAAATAGTTCAATAAATGCTATTTTTTGCAAACAAGAGATGCAAAATTCCACGCTCTTTGAAGTAAAAATTGAGCTTGACTGCATGAAGCAATTCTGGGTTTATGTAGGGCACGGATCATGTTCTCAGACGCTTAAGAGAGCTCTGATGACAAATTAAACTCCCGCTTGCATTATAACATCCTCAACTCCATTCTTCTGTACAGCAATAAACATTTGTTTTAAAATGCTTTATTTTAAGCACAGACTTAAAGCCAATTTATGGTTTTGCTTGAAACAAACGCCGTTAAATGTGTTCTAAACATAACACCAAGTTTTGATCCACACGATTAGAGTTTAAAACCCATCCCTTGAGAAGAAAAGGAACTAAAGGATGCAAAATTAGGCAAAATCGCTCAAACCCCCCTGCTTTTCTTAACTAAGGGTCACTGTACGTATAAGTATTTCTTCAATAATGTTATTAATCAGTTGAACATGAAGCTGTTGTATTTTATTTCTGCTTTCTGGCACCCCTGCTTGCATGAAGTTCACCCTTGGCTCCTGGAAGAAAAGCCAGGGGGTATTTTCGAGCCCTCTAAAGTTAACGTTGCACCTACAGCAAAGAAGGAAACCTGAGCCCTGCAAGCTGCTCTCTTCCCTCTGGTTTAGTGAATATTTTATGAGAATCCCCTAACAAGATTGAAAGTGTTTGTGCATAAAGAACGACGTTATTGATTTAGTTGCCATAGTTATAAAATATAAACTAGCTACCAAAGAACAACCGCTCCCGAGCTTTCGGTGCTTGTGTTTTGTATTCCGCTTCATGTTTGCAGGAGGGTACAACACATTTGTTTGTGTTATTGGCAGCAATCTCCGCTACCGTGGGAGTTCATTATGGGATTTTTTCAGGGCTCTGGCTACGAGAACCTCTCCCCCAGAGCCATAATTCAGTAATAAAATACAAGTAATGGGTCTAATGAAGACTTACGCGTGTTTTGAATTTCCGAGCGCTGTCGCTCACAGGTTTGGTGCGGGGCAGATCAAGTCCTTTAGCAGAAGGGATGGGAGCTGCCAGTGCCCATCTCCCACCTGCACAGCCAGCCCCTAGGGAAAGGGATGGACACGCAGGGACAACTGCAGCCAGAAGAGACAATAGAGACATAGAGACAAATGCAAAAAGACCATGTCCTGTCTGGTCCAGGTCCTGATCAGAACTGGAACCAGGGAAGGACTCAGGAACTGCAGCAGAAACAAGGGTAGTTGCAAGGACCCTACTTGACTGCAGGCTGAGAATGGAAGGAAAGCAAAATTAAAGCAAGAAGACAAATGGCCTACTCCAAGTCTAGACACCAACATTTGTTTTGGCTAAACTATGATTTATATGTATGTATTAGAATAAATATGTATTTTATATACATATAAAAGTATTTAAATATATATATAGTCATTTAATAGTACCTTTTTGGTGAATAAAAAATAACAGCTAATGATTTGTAATCACTTGGGCTGCTATGGCACAGACTAAAGCTATAAAACAAGATATTTTTTCAAATGTATTTCACAAAATTGAAGCCAATTTATAGAAATCAAGAATCTGATCTTTCAGGTAAAGCGGGAGGAAAAAAAAAGCATGGGTTTCTGATTTTCTCCGTGGAAATTTCCATCTCACTTTGGCTGTTGTGTACCCCTTGGAAAAGGAGGCATAGAAAATAATGACAAATCTATTAAATATATGTGCAGCTAAACATAGAGAACATAGTGTTTCCATATCCCCAGTTGCCAAGACTGTCAGAAAGATGAGTTTTTGTGGCTGTTTATAAACGAAACAAGAATAATACAGCCCTGCAAGAGGCCTAATTTTCATCTGCTGCGCTGATGAGGACTGAGCAGAAGCGAGACGGGCCTATGAGCAACAAGGCAACAGCAAACTCCAACTCTCACCAAGGTCTTCAAAACTCTGTATCCCCTCCCCTCCCCTCCAAATCCAAAATTTCATTATCGACATCAAAATATATCCAAAACTAGTCTTTTGAACTGGTTTTGAATATATTTTGTCCAATCCGGGGGCTCTTACGAGGTCTGAAATAACACAGGTGTCACGATGTTTGGCTTCCTGAATGAGCTGCACCCTTGTTCTAGTGATTTTCATGTCACTATTTTAAATTATGTTTCAGAGACTTTGCAAATCTCTCCAATATGATGCCTACGCCAGGCAAGCTTGATTCCACTCGCAGGGAAAAGAGAATAAAGCATGCAAAATGCAAATGCAAAATCAGGAAAAAGAGAAAACTCAGGTTTGGCTTTTGAATTGAATATATCTGAAGTGTTTCCCCCTTCCCTGCAAGCCAGGCACAGGACCCTACATTCGTGTTCGGCAAGAGAACATCTGAAGATGATTCAGGCAGCTCTTTCTGGCAGTGAACATCGTCCTTTCTGGAGCTGGATCCACTGCTGCTCCCACAGAAAACAGCCCCCAGAGACAGATGGCAAAACGTGAAGCATTTAAACACCGAAGCCTACTAACCTGCTACAAAGCTCCTGCATCCACTTCATCCATAAGCTTTTAATTCCACACTTCCCTTGGCTTCTCAGTGCAGGTCCCGAGGGAACGAGCCCATTGCCACTCAGTCATCTCCTCTGCCCAGTAATGAGAGGACTGATGAGCCCCCGTGGAAACACGAACTCAGCAAGGAGCAGGGATCTCTCCAACTCGTCTGTTGGACCTGCCACTTACCTGGACACACAGGGGCAGGCGCTTCGCAGAGGGCGGCTGCTCTGCCAGAAAGGTAAAGAAAGAGGGGAGCAGCAGCTGGCGGGTTGTGAGTGGCAGGTGAAATCCTTCCCTTCCTGGTAGGACATCCTGAGCTACAAAACTTGCTGAAAAGAGCAGCGCTGAGAAGCACGACCTCCTTGGGCTGCAGATGGAAGAGGCAAGAAAGCAGGACAGTTAGAGGTGCCCAAAAGGCATCCTGAAATCCAGATTAACGCTCCAGCTGTCACTGAAGGAACCCCCCGGAGCAACGTTGTTCCTAAGCTTTCCTTGCACTGCACAAAGGCCATGGGCACCTGCAGCTCAAAGCTTCATCCGAGCAGGTAGGTGGAGGAGCAGGTAGCTCCCACGTGAGTCCAGGAAACAGGAAGACACCTGGTCCCAGACAAGTAACCCCATCTGACAGGTCTGGAGCTCTAAGAGGCCTGAAGGTTACTCAAATTCTAGAGATTTTTGACTCCTGCCAACAGACTCCACTGTCTGTTGTCTTCACTTGTCCTGTTTAAGCGCGATAAAATGGCAATGATGGGACAGTTATTGAGGTTTTCTCTTTTGGGTATGAGAATGTGTCTAGCTAAATAGTTCTGCCCATGTTCCCTTAACACCACCGCAATCTCATGCCACGGTTCTCCCCCCAACACCTTGGAAAGTCGCTGTCTCTCCTGAAAGGAGCCAAACCTGATGTGACGAGTCCATGAGAGCTTGCAGCACCTCAGAGTCCTTCACCTTGTGCCGCTTGCCACAGTGGCCAGGCATTTCCAGAGTTGTTCCATACCGGCCATTGCAATTCACAAACGCATCCAGGCCCGAAACCTGGATGCTGTTGGGAACACGCTCCTCTCTCCCACATCTGCATTCTCTTTGGGAGCTTAATGAAAGATAAATTGCATTACAAAGCACCAGCTCATTCTGTGCGCCAAAGAGCGCTCCGAGTGCAATTACAAGTGAAACAAAGAGCTCCCTGTTTTACAGTCCGGGGCTGCGTTGCCTAAGCCCTTAATCAAAAAGCTCCAGGGAAGGAAAAACAACGTCAAGAGCAGCATTTGGGGAAGGAAGCAGCCAGGCAAGGGCTGTGTCTGTGGCAGAGAGGAAGGTGGGTGAGCCAGGACCCTGTGCCCACCACAGGTGGGCAGAGAACAACAGCACCTGTATCCCTGGAGACTCCTTGGTGTGGGACAAGGTTTTGACACCTCCAACATGTTGAAAACCAACTTCCATCCAGCACTTGCTCTTGAGAGCAGTAGGTGCCATGGCCTTAACAGGTTTCCTTGTCCATGAACACTGCTGCAAAGTGCCCGCGCCGAGGAGGGCGGCTGAGCTGCACTCCCAAACGTGCACACACGGATCCTGGAGCATCCTGGAAAATGCACGTTCCTTGGCTCATCAATAGGGCAACGTTTCTGGCAGCAAGGACTTTACAGACTCTGAAACCAAGAAATGCATTAGCATCTTTATTACAAATGTAATTGGGCCTCTTTTAGTTTGTGGTTGGGGAGTCACCAGTTAAAATGCACCAATGCAGAATCTGCAATTGAAATTTCATTTCACACTGGAATGTAGAAAGAGTTCACGTAAATAGTGCCCATTAATCATTACAAAGAAAAGTTAGATGCAAATCCGGCGGCTATTCTTTTTTTTCTGTGATTGTTTATGGATTTGTGTTGGAATTTGCTTTCCCATAGTGGAAGAAACAGGGCCTTTTTTTGAGGACAAAAACACATTCTTAAAAAAAAAGCCTAAATTTCAGGGAGGGAAAGCAGAGGACTTACCGCTTTGACCCACAAGGGCAACCATGGAAACCCAGAGTTTGCTCTGCTCACCTTAAAGACACCTTCTTTCTCCTTGGAAAGGAGGAATGTGAGAGGAATCTACCTGCTGTGGGCTCCTCTGCTGTAGCAGGAATTGTTGCGTTACCTTGGGCCGATTTCTGCATTATATGAGACAGACACCTGCTAATGCCTGAAAGAAAACACAAAAATGAGGATCTCTGAAATGAAGCAGGTCGGGTGCTCAGCCTTTTTCTCTTTAAAAAGACTGTAAGGAGTGGGTATGGCCTGTGTAGCAGTTTTGCATGGGGCAAGGATTGCTCGAGTTTCTCAAACGTGTTCTTAGTAAAAGCTGCTCCTAAGCCAAAAAGGCAAAGCAAATTTGAATTTTTCTGTTTCCTTAGAACAACAACAAGGAGAACAGAACAGTCATCTTAAAACTTTGCTTCTCAAAAAAACAAAAAGATTTTTTTTTTTCAATCTAACAGTTTGAATTTAGATCTTTTATCAGTTCACAGAGCGGCCATGGCAACACAATCTCAAAACACGCTCGGCCTCACGTCGTTCTAGGCTCGTAATATCCCTTTTTTCTCACGACAGGAACACGATGCAACATTAACCGTTCCTACCTGGGCATGTGTTGGTACCTGGAGAGGTTCAGCTGCCCAAAGGCACCTGCCCAGGTGAGCTCAAACCCCCAGCCAAGGCCAATCAGCAGAAACTGTTCGTTCCCGTTGTGGTTAGTGGTGGTTTCACCCGCGTGTTAAAACCAGCAAGAGGATGGAAGCGGGTAATGGCTTTAATAAACTGACTGCAAATGCATTTGGAAGGAAAATGCTCAAGTGCTAATATACTGTTGATTACACCATTGACCTAAACTTGTTTCAATTTAATTTTTCTCCCCTCCACTTGAAATGGGAAATCAGGTCAACTCTTCTGTTAGGCCTCCAATTGAATGGAGGAAAAAAAAACAGCAATATTTTAATAATTTCCTCCAATTACACATGGAGAAGGGGAACAATCTAATTTAAATTTCAAGAACAAGTATAAGGTGGAGCAAGTTCCGAGGCTCATGGTGAAGGACACTTGAACTCTGCGCGTGGTCCTGGTTGTGGCCCCTAGGTCTCCTACAGACACCTCTTCAACATGTGCCCAGAGCGGGGCAGCAGCCACCTCCTGCACTCTGCCCATTGGCATATTCATCAAGCAGGATCAATAATTAATACAGCACCTGACTGAAACATATGGACTGAGTCAGGTCTTGGCTAGGACTATTCCAAAAAGATTATTCAAGTCTGTTGTTTGTTGTGCAAATTTAATCACGAAGGAGAAATGCTGGTATTAATAAAGCAGTAGTTTGAATCCTTTTTTTCCCACTTGTGAGTGCCCAGCACTTGCAGGTGGAAGGCCCTTTTCCTTGCCCTTTTTCCCTGGATCCTCCTGAAGGAGGTGAGGGATGATGAAGGGTCATCCCTAAGCCTCATTAGGGAGTCCTATTCCGAAAGGCCACCAAAGGCAGTTTCTCAGTGATCAGGGAACACTAACACTCTGTCAGAACTGAGGCAAGGGGCAGATTTGCTCCTTGGATTTGTACCAGCAGAGCCTGGGAGTACCATGGAATAACCTTAACTCGGGTGCACTCTCACGCACAAGCTTCTATTCCCTTTTTAGAACTGCACACCTGAAATCCTATGCTCTTATTCAGAAAAATAACGATCACATTTGGGTTTATTTTAAATAGCCAACATATCTTTAATGCCTCAAGTATTATAAATACTCACTGGAAGGGGAGAGCTCGCTGCACGGCCTTGCCTCCTTTAAGCACAACAACTCCCTCGACAGCACCTCGGGCATGAGATGCAAGTGCTTTGCTTCCCCGCTGCTTGGCATGAGCTATCCGGTGCTTATAGCAGAAAAGTTAAAAATAAATATGCTTTTAATGCATTTTCCATTCTCCATTAAACCTTCATACCAAGTGGGAAGGGTAACAGCACGGCAAATTGCAAATTTTATTGGAGAAGTAGCTGGTTGCTCTGCTCTCAAGCAGAAGAGGGGAGGGAAAAGATGAGATAAAAATGTCACCGCAAAAATAAGAATTTCATGCTTTTCCCTGCCTTTGTATTCATCTCTGTCTCAATCAGATTGAAGTGATTTTCTTGACTTTCCAAATCATATTATTTTCACTTCAAAAACATTATAAGACTGTGACACTCATAACAACACTGTAAACTATTTATCAAAAATTCCGATTTAAAATGTGGTATGAAATGTTAATACATGAGATGGAGAACCCTACAGAAAGATTATATAATACACTCAGGTTTTTCCTCTAAAAAATCCATTTCCATTGAATTATTAGCTTTGCAGAATGAAATATTTCTGAAAGATGATTTAATTTCCCCAAGAGCTATTGGTCTTTGCTTGAAATGGGATATTGGGTTCTGTCCCTGATGATTAATTTGAGATGTGATGAATAGTGTCAGATATG
This sequence comes from Nothoprocta perdicaria, assembly GCF_003342845.1. Lineage (NCBI taxonomy): Eukaryota > Metazoa > Chordata > Aves > Tinamiformes > Tinamidae > Nothoprocta > Nothoprocta perdicaria. The sequence continues at coordinate 101,671 of NW_020455575.1, forward strand.
AAAGTCATACTTTGCATATATTAATAATCTTAGAACTCTGGCCTTTTTTTCCCCATTTTAAAAAATGTTATGACATCTAGGAAATAAGAAGAACACAAGTGCATTATTTAAAAACATGATTTGTGACAAAAACAAGCAAATTAAGACTACAGTCTTGAAACCACTAGGCAAGACGGGGCCCTGCAATACATATGTCAGTAAAACCTTTGCACAGATGAACATTTTGACCTTAGATGTTGATAATTTTTTGCTTTTAGATTTTTACACTCTTCACTAAGAGGGAAGTGAGAACAAAGTATGACCAGCCAGTACCACAAACAGAGTTGGATACGTTCCATAATTCCCACCTTAATTATTCTGTGATTCTGTGATAAAAGTGTTTGTGTTTAAACTGGAATGACTATTAGTCCAAGTGAAGAAAATTCACAACATCCCCAGGTAACCTGAAATTCTGCCATTGTATCCCCCACCGAAACCTGCAAATTTACCTCGACTCAATGACTGTTCAATGGATGAGTAACGTGGGAGATGCCACAACACACAGTCCATGGGAAGAGGTCGCGTGTCCTTCAACAAGCAGCTCCACCAGCACAGGCGCTTCTTGCGTCACCTTCTTGGGCAACGTCTGGAAAGAAGAAAAACACAATTAATCCCAAATAGTTTTGAATAAACCTTTTCAAAAGTCATAATTGCAAATTAGGAAAGCCTTAAAGGGGAAAAGAAACTGGATGGTCTTCCTGGAGTTCTCTCCTTACAGGCTCTGCCAGCCATACATGGAGAAGCCCTTTTTAAACCACAGAACTCACAGCAGTAGCAAGCCATTGCACTCCTGGTGTACCTTTCATATTTTTAAATAACTATAATACTAAAAAAAATAGCAAGCCAATATTCAAATTAATTTTTTAAATGTTAACTAGAATACTGAATCAATTAAACCTCTGCACCTTGGTTAATAATCCCACTATATGATGGCTTTAGCACAAACTTGATAGCTGTTTTCCAGCTATCTTTCAGTCCCTCTCCTCCTGATTAAACACTACGCAGGAAAATATAGTAGTGTGAAATGCTGAGCTGTGAAGGTAATTATACTTTGCTTAATACTGATCAAATTAAAATTGTTTGGATGCCATTTATTTGCTAAATATTAAAGGAAATCTGTAACGTGGAATTAACTTTTAGCAGCTGTATAAATAAACTAATCAAATGAAATTACGAGTATGATGTTATTTTTGTAAGAAAAAAAAAGTTTAATTAAATGAATAACAAATCTAAATTTGTTTCTAATTCGAACATTTTAACCTGAAATATCTCGGAGTTACCGCTCTGGATCCATATCCTTATCTAGTTGAGTTTAGGGTTAAATTACACACCATAGGAAATACAAAACCTTTCCAAAAGGAAACAGCCTTGATTAACACGGGGTTTGCTGGAGGCTAAACTGCAAGGCTGGGTTCTTGCTCCTGCTACAGCCCATTCCCCTGGCTATGGATCCGCTGCCCCCCATGTCCTGCTCTCCCAGCCCACGAGGGCAAAGGCTGCGCAGAACAAAGCAGCATTCCAGCCCCTGGGAAGTGCTAAAGCCCTCCCTGCTCCATGGGCTTCCAGCACCCATCCAAGCTGGAAATAAAGCTGCTTTGGTTTCATTTTTCTCTATTAATTTCTATTAATTTCTATTCATTTCTCTATTACATTCCATGCAACGCAGTTATTTCTAGAGAACCTCTTACTTTCTATAGAGTTTACTACTTTTGCATCCATTAACTTTCTAGGGTTTTTCAAAAGATAACTCGGATAAGGCTGTCGCTCAGACCTGTCAATCCCTAAACTTCACAGCTTTAAATAGTGTCACACGCTTTCTCAGTTGTACACATTTCACCTTCCCAAACGATCAGAGGTCTCAGTGGTGCCAAACACAACAAATGCTCCATTATGTCTCCTTTTCCCTTAAAGATGCATTTTTTGATTACTATTTTCCTTTACTACTAGACAAGGCAGAAAAGTGAAGAGGCTGCCACAAGGAAATCTCTTTTTACCCCCTGTTAAAGGCTAGGGTGATCTCCCCAGGTCAATGCCCAGCATCACTGTTTTGATAAAACCTCCTTTTAACGTACCATGACAGTAGGACAAGCTTTTCCAGGTCACTTTTCTGCAGGGAATAGATAGAAATTCTTCAATCTAGTTAACGCCTTGGTGTAGCCATCTGTTCCGGGCAGGTTTTCCAAAGCTGCAGTATTGTGACACAAAGGACAATACGTTAATGCCACTGAGGGTATTAAATGAACACTTATGTCCTGAGAAAGGAGCATACACAACCGAGTACATTTGCTAAGACTGTCCAACCTGCTTGGCACCACTTCCCTGCCCGGAGCACAAGCTGACGTTGCTGCTCCTTCCAGGACGCTCCTGCCGCTGGATTCGGAGGCGGGAGGCTGAGCAAGGAACAGGAACAGCTGCAATTTGGGCAGTTTAGTCACTTTTCCTCTCCATTAGTGGGTTATAAATCACGGCGGAGGACGGTTCATTGATTTCCGTGACTGAATCACTGAGCACTCACGAGCAGGGATCGAGCGAGGTGCAAGCGTGAGAACAAGGAGCGAGAACAGCTCGCTCAGGCCAAAGCACTTCCCAGGCCCTGTGCTGGAGTCCTCGGTGCAAAGACAGCCGGGTGTCCACCCGCTCCCACCTCTGCCGTGCTGGAAGCTGATGCCGCCTTGAGGACGACGACTTCTGTCTGATTTCGGGGGGTTTTGTGAGCTTGGACACGGGTCCAGCACAAAGCAAACGCAGTTTCCGCACTGAGCTCGGATCAGGGATCTCAGGTGCACGTGTATCAATAAACAAACCAGCACTGCAAGTTCTGCAACCTGAGCTGCTTGAAGTATCCCCAAGGCCGTGAACGTCACCCCAACCTTGAGCTTCGCACAGGACTCACGATGCCTGGGGTTTAAACCCAGGTCTACTGAAGCACACATGACTTTTCTACCGACTTCCATGAGCTCCTGAGAAGATCAGAGGTAGTCAGTTCATTTTACATAAAACATAAATCACTGCACTTGTTGACAAATAAATATAACTTGCTAGCTCTGTCTCATGATACTTTAGCAAGCATCGCTTTATTACACCCTTGTTGGTCTTTGTTTCTTACAATTTGCTAGTTATGTTGGCACAAACATAACTAAGAGGGACTGGATAAAGCCGTGGAGATCCTCCCAGCAGATCCACTTCAGGAGAAAAAGCAACTATATATCATTAAACTGCACAAAACAACCCACTGACAAACACAGGACCAGAAGCTATTACATTAGGGGGCAATTAAAACACTCAGATACGTTTCATACCTTATTCCCTCCACGTGCCAATACTTAAGCGTCTGCCAAAGAGCAGGTGGTTTGTAAATCATTATCTTTTCAAATTACGCCACTAATGGCATGTGTGAAATGACTGAAAAATTGCACCCTTCCCCTTCTCCCCCAGCAAAATACACTGGATTGCTGCGAGACGTTACCTGGGCCCAGCCAAGCTGGGCTCCCACTTGCTGCCTCCTGGAGAACGGTGCCCAGCACTGTCTCGTTTCTGCTCATCCAGAGGAAAATCAGGGCCAGGGAGGCCCATGCCAAAAGCAGCTGTTAATTCAGAGGGGAAGGACAGTCTCTGTCTTGCCAAGAGAGCGCGACGCTCCGAAATCTCATTTATGAGTCCGATGTTCTGCATAAAGGCAGGGAAGGGAGAAAGCAGCGCCTGTCCTCGAACGAGCCGCATCCCTCAGTGGTGGCTCCCTGTTCGGGAGATGTTTCCTAAAACATCATCCCGCTCTCACTGGGTACCATTACACTGCATCCCCTCCGTTACTGCCTTTCCCACATTATCTGGTAGCATCCCAGCATCTGCTTCATTTGCTTTAATCAAGAGGTCTTTGCAGCTCTCTCTGGTTTGGATTTAAACCTAAGAGAAACATCCCCGCAGACTTCAGGTGGTTCCTCAGAGCAGCCCACACAGCTGAAAGGCAAATAACAGCAAGGCCACTAAACCACCAGCAGAGTGGCCAGAGAAGAGTTTTTCTCCTCAAAATTTCCAGCTTCATTAACTGAGTCCGATCCAAGCTCACTGAAGACTTCAATGAGTTTTAGAGTACAATCAAACATACAGCCTTTATCCAGCTAGCTGCAACGCTGTGCATATAAAATATTTAATTGCAAGCTACAAAGCAGGTCAATATGCGAAATTATCTGTTTAAGAGCCTTCTTGCAAGGCTCCGACTGAGGCTTTGTGAGTGAGAGCGCATGGGCACTGGTGGCAAGAGCTCCGTGCTGCTCTTCCCAGCCCTGCCCTGAAGGCTGGACACCCAGGGCAGCTTTCACACCCCAAAACAAGCCCCTGCAAAGGGCAGAGCTGCTTTATGCTCCATGCCCTTGGACCCAGGAATGGGACAATGAACTGCACAGACTCCTGGCTCTAACACATGGTCCATGCATCCAACCCAGAGGTGCCACAACCCTCTGGAACGTCATCAGGCAAGAAAGCTGGGGCTGACCACCTCCCTTGGACTGCAGCTGAGCACAAATTCACCTTCCTTCTTCCTTAATACCCGAATCTTTGGTCATCCTTGCTTGGCTTCCAGAGAAGAGCCTAAGTTTGCTGCTACCACTCTACACCCTGAACAAGCTATAGGAAATATTAAACCACTTGAAAGGGGATCTTTTAGGAGGTGGGTAACTTCAGAGTAACAGTAGCAGTATGAGTTAAATTCTTAAGTTTTATTCCAATCTAATTATTGTCTCATTTGGGATGTTTATATATATATATATATATATGTATATATGTATATGTATGTGTCCATGTTAAGGATAGAATTTTCTAAATACAGGGCTTGCGTGTGATTTAGATAGTAGCCTCAGTGTAACTCAAAAAAAAGCTGATAAAGTTTTGCTCTTAAAATAAATGTATTGATCTATCTGGGGTCAGTTATACTCGTACATAGTAACTGAGATGAAGCTCAAGAGAACAGGGAATTTGGCTATTTCAAGACTCAGATGGGGAATGCAGTTTCATTCTCCATATATATGTGTGTGCATACACACACACACACACACACACACATATATATATATATTTAAACCAAAACACCTAACATTTGCTTTCTCCACTGCATTTACTTTTGCAGTCACACTTAAGTGTGGGAATATCTTGTCAGTTTTTATTCCATTGACTTCTGGAAAACTGCATGCACAGCTGTCTTAAATTGCACCATCTTGTTAGGGGTAGATGGGAATGTCTTCTTTACATTGTTTTTCTTTAAAGAAGATTTCATTTTTTACAGAAAAGGTTTGACTTCAACAAGCTCTTTACAGTCTAGCACTGGCAGAAGCTCAATTCATTTTTCTGTGAAATTAAAACCTCCATTTATCCCCAGTATGGAGAAATGTTTTCCCTTGCCAATATGGATCACCTGCCAAAAAAACAAAAAGAACCCTCCCAACATTCCTAATTAATGAGTGATAGGCTGTAAACATCCTTCACAGATTATTTTAAAGACATTTATGATGTGTTTTAGTACATATCAGACAGCAATGACACACACAGATTCTTATTTGGATGCAGTCTGATATTTCCTAATACAACAGTATTTATAAAATACCCCAGTACAAGAAATGTATTCTAGAAGTCTAGAATAATTCAGTGTAATGCTGAAATCTAGTCAAGACTGTATAAAGAACAGAATAAAAAACCAACTTAAATCAGTCAGCAAACAGCTAATGGCTAACTAAGGAACTGGCCTTAGCAGGTAGGAGCACATATCTGATCATTAAATATCTATTCCTGCAATATGAAAAAAATAGGAACATTTTAAAAAATAATAATTTTAAGGGGAAAAAAAGGCATTATATTACCAAGGCTTGGTAAAGCTCATTGTAGTTCTCTTCGGGTTATTAGTATTACTCCAATCTCAAATGTAATGATGCCATTACTTGCTTTTAAGACAGTCACAATGAGAAGCAATTTCTCACTTATTTTTATATATTTCACTGTAACTATATATTATATATAGCTAATATAGTTGAAAGTGTCGTCAATACTCTATGGAAGGATATATATATATTTGTATTTATTTATATATCCTTCCACGGAGCATAGAAGGCGCTTTCAACTATATCATCTACAGTCCATTAGTTTTAAAAGTCAAAATTTTCTTTTGAAAGGCCATCATCATCATCATGGCCACATTCACACCAGGGTTAAATAATATGATGTATCACAAAGAGCATTTTACAAGTAAAGATGGCAGATAACCCTGAATTAGCCATGCAAAACCACACAGCAGGTCTATAGTAGATCTAGAAGAGAACAACAAATTTCCGACTCTTGAAACTCACCTTAACATATTTTTTTATTTAGTAGCAGAGTTTTTTCCCCCGTACACACACACTAGCACTTGGAAATTGGACCAGGCTCTCTAAGACTTTAAATGGGGTTCAATAGAAGGACAAATTCTTTACACTAATTCCAAATGGAATTGCTAAGACCAGCTTTATAAAGATCTTCAATTTCAGTTGCAGGCGGATTTTTCTCCCGTCTATAAACAGTATTTCAGCATCAAAAGTGAAAATACCCAGATGTATTATTCAGGAGTAAAATAAGAAATGCTTGTTTAAATTTAAAGATCTAATTATGTTGCCTACATATGAAGCAAAGCAAACTCTTTAGAAGGAAACTGTATGTGTCTAAACTGACATTCTGAAAACCTCTTTCAAGAACAAAGACGCCCCCGTGATGCATTAATTTAATTATAAGTCAGAGCCAAGATAAGGCAGCATTATTGGATTAATAAACACTCTGTAATTTCCATGTGCCCGTTCGGGGCACCTTACAGCTGCCTCCCACCTACAGCTTGAGCAGCGCTGAGGAAACAGCTTTCCAGCTAACACACTCACTGTGTAGATGACTGTGCAGGTCAGAAGGAAAGGAAAAATAAGGAGGTCACCAGGCCATGACCGAGCTTACCAAGACGCCACTCAGTTTGATCAAGCTGGAAAGTTGGACATATACGACTGGAAGCAACATCCCAGTGGAATATTCAGTGTAGCAGACATGTCAAACTCTAAAAATACAGATATTGTTTTTATATCTGGCTATAAACGATCTTAGTGCCATTATCACGGGCATATTAGGGTACTGCAGGACTAAAACCATCACTCTGATCTGCATCGAGCTGGTGCCAGCTGTTTTACCAGGTTCTTTCTACCTCCTCACTGGTAAAAGCTAGGAAGAAAAGTATAATTAAACTAAAAAATAAATCCAGTAAAAGCATTAAAACTGCAGCAAGTTTCATCCTAATAATCAAGGAGATGATCTTTTTTGGTCTTTGTAGAGCAGAGGACAGGAAAAGCAAGAACAAATAAGGAGAACTGACTGCCGAAAGTTTTTTCAAATAGAGGCTTGTAATCTACTTGACTGGCCAACAGATATACAAATACAGACATTTTTTCAAGAAATCCGAGTCCTTCTAGCTCTTAGATCTGCTTATTATCCTCATGTTCATTAGGTGTTAGAAATCTGACATTTTAAATTCCAACCTACTTTAAATAAAACATCTTTTAAGCCTGTTTGTGATACTTCCTTCCAAATTACTCGTGCACATTGTATAACATCATATTCAGAAGTTTCTTTATAGCTGTTGCTGGTTATTTTAATAAAGCACACGGTTTAATGAGGCGTTCACTCTCTTTCATGAAAGAGTAATTGAAATGTTGATTGAAATTGGATTGGATTGCTCCAAAAATTGGCTAATTGAATGTGAACCAAAGACAACGAGGAGTGACAGGATGCCAGGCTGGCATCTCTTGCACCACCAAGGTAAGCAGGGTTATGACTCCGATTTTTTTCCTATTAAAGAATGTTTTCATATTTTCCTAGATGAGCTGGAAGGGGGAGAAAAGAGCAGATTAAGAAACCTGGCAAATGAGGCACAATTGACACCAGAAAGGCAGACAGATCAGAAAAATGGTCAGAATGACAAGGTTTGATTTGGACACATCTTAGCACATACTTATGGGGACAAACAACCCCAAGGACGTGTCCCTGAAGCTGAGGAGAAGCTGTGTGACAAGTAATAAGGGACACAACAAGCTGGCAAGCCAGAGAGAAACGGTCACCAAGGCACAGGTTGAACATAAATACACCTGAAAGTGGATGTCACTCCAGGAACTGCCTCCTCCTCCTCCGTACAGGAATCCCTGGAGCTGGAACATGGATTCTCCATGGATTCTGTCTGGAGAATGCAGCCAAGAGCAGCCTTCAGGACACTCAGGACACTCAGTCAAGGAGAAAGGAAGAGCCCATGCAAGACAGGTCAGCAGCAACCCTTGGACGTGTAAAGTCAATCCCATGCATAAGTGGTTTGTTAAATGGGCCTTCAAAAACAAAACAGAGGCAGCAATAGTAAAAAGACATAAGGAATAGTCTACATCAGCCTACATTTTCCACATCAGTCAACACTTGAACTGATATTTGTTCCAACACGCAGTAGGTTGGATCACAAAAAACCACAAGAACCGGCTGAAGTGGTCCTATGAAATACTTGAGCTACATCCCTGAAAGGAAAATCTGGGAGCCAACAAGCAGAACATAGCATTACTAGGTAGAGTAAAATAAACAGGAGATTAATGGGCTGAATGCCTATAAAATACACGTGAAAGCTTTATAAAGGCACAGGAGAAGCTTAAAGGAGTCTTGAGGAGGCTCTAGGAAGCAGAGAGACCTTTAGATCAGAGCTGGGCTAGCTTACACACTAGATCTTCCTCTCACCTATAAACTATGACTTCATGTTAAACAATTTGAAATAAGAAATTCAAGCATATTTCTATATGTAACTGGCATCTCAACAAACAAATGTAATGGCATACTTTAACCAGCATTATAAATCACTCTCCCCTCTAAATGTAGCTTTCGGCAGAAGTACCATTTTATCCTCCTAATTTCTGAAGCTGACATGTTATTAACCTCATATATTATGTCGGAGACAAGTGGAGGAAATAGCATTGATAAAATAGAAATAGAAAGAGCCCAAAAAAAGAAAACGTAAAACAATAACATCCACCCAAACCTTCATTGAACCACGTAAGCAATGCATTTTAATCAAGTGCATGTCTCTTCCCATTGAGTGAGGACAGAGCTGCTATCCTGTTGGTGCTTCCTGACATAATATAACCAAGAGTACAGGAGAATTGGGAATCACTTGAACTTTCAGCTAAAACCAGGAGGAGGCAGCGGGATAAACCACAATTCCCACGGGGAAAATCAACGCCGAAACTTGCCAAAAAAAATGCCTTGTGAAAAGGCCTGGAGGGGAAGTCTGGCCCCACCAAATCCATGGCAGCACTAACCATCCCGGTGGGCTCATCCCAACGTTGCAGGGTGTGCGATGCTGTGGCCATGGGACTCCTTGGATCTCCTGGGTCCTTCCTCTCTGTTTTCAAGAGTCCACTCATAGTATTCACACAAAGAACCATATTTGCCCTTGTACTCACAAATACAGTGTGTAAACTAATTATTGGTTTTAAATTACACACTCAAAAGCACAGAACAATTCATAGGGGCACACCTGGATGTGCCATTAAACAACTCTGCTCTTCCAGCCACTGTCCTCCGAGTGCAGAGGCTTTATCCATGCAAAGAAATGAACCGTCTGCTTTGCAGCAGGTTAAAATCCCAAATCACAACCAAGAAATTTGACAGAGAACAGCACAGTTTTCTTTTGATGAAGCAGCAGGAATATCCTTTTCCTTGTCAGATTTAATCATATAGTTTCTATTCTCCCCTCTGCCCATTCAGCCACATACCTCTAAACTTTAATTAATGAATGAAGTTACAAGAAAAATTACCATCCTATAATGATTAATTAAAAGCTGAAATATCCCTCCTTGGGCTGTATTTCTAAAGGCAACTAAAGATGCTGAGCCCCAAGCCCTCCATCCTCAGTGACCATCAGTCCTTGTCATTTGATGGCCTTGATGCAGCAGATAAACCCAAACAGGTTCAGTCTCATCTGAGGAACAAGAGTGTGAAGAGCCTGGTAAGCATAAAACCAACTGAGTTAAACTGGCTGTGCTTGGGAAAGGGACTACCAGTGATACTCACTCTTATATCACCAATAAGGGTAGGCAAATCATACCTTTGCATCAAGCTTGGCAATTATGAAAGAGTTAATAATAATCTAGAGATGTATAGGCACAGAACTTAATAGCAGGACTATGCACACAAATACCAAATATATGTGCTATAAACTGATTAGCTGCGGGTGCGCTCGAGGTGCTCGCTTTGTTGCAATGTGGGCTGCAAACCTCTGTGGGGTTTAAGAGTATTAGCTTCAATGTATACACTATATACACACTTACTCTCCATCTCCACCACACTCCTGCCGTGGTATGGGACTCCCTTTCAGTCTTGGTCATAGTCCACAGTAAAACATTCTTCTCTATCTGAGTCCCTCTGCCACACTCTGTTTTCAGAAGCCTCAAAATTAATTTGGGATTAAAGCTATTATGCAATTGAGTGCTGCTGCCTAAAGCTACAGCCTACAGAGTGCAGGGCAGGTCTAAAAATTATTAATCCTCATTTTTGGAGCCTTCTGGGAACAGGAAGAAAGGTCACTTTATAGGCAGATGGTAAGTGTTCGTATTTATTTCCTTTTAATTTTCCCTGCTGGTAGCAGGACTCTCCCACTGAAAGGCTAAATCGAAGTGTTCACTCTTCCTGATGCCCCCGTGTGTGACCATCCTGGGGGGAAAACACCTCCCCTGCAAGGGCAGCACTTTCCAGACATGTTTATAAGACCCCTTCTGGCCCACGGAAATTTTATGAGCTTCACATTAAGCCCTGCATTTCCCTAACTCCCCTGCTGGGACAAGCACCACGCTTTCCACACAGGCCCTAGCAATTTTAGGATGAGATTTAAACCTTGGGTCTGCTTTCACTGGTGTCGATAGAGCTCCCCAGGGGCGGCTGGTCACTGACCCAACCAGCACCAAAATGAAGCTCTTCAGCTCTGCTCCATTCTGCAGCTGGAGGAGCCCCCAGGGGCTCGGGATCAGCCTCCCATTCCAGAGGCACCTCCTGTACTGGCAGGCAGAAACTGCACGACGAGCAGAACAGCAACAACAGCAGCAAATAAAAAGCAATTTTTACAATAAATCTGCTACGGAACCAATCTGGTAAGAAAAGAGAGGTCATGCCAGCATTTGCACAAGGCTCATCTTTTGAAATGCATGCACAGGTACAGCAGCAAGACAGGCTGGGAAGACTGAATACCTCCAGACACTCTTCTATCATATACTGAAATAAAGATAGGAGGCAGAAGCTAAAATAAGAGGTAAGAGCTTTAACTGCCCAGTAACTCTGGGATTGGTGGCTGCAATAAAGAGTATTTTTTTATTATTATTAATCTACAAAAGCCGTCTGAAGCCAGTGACCCCAGTCAGACTGTAGCTTTCCTTTTAGATCCCAAACCCTCCCGCTGGGAGCTTCAAATGCCCAAAACTGAGTGTGGGAATCCAAAACCTCAGTGCAGCAGGGCTGCTGAGCCCAGGAAGAGCCCTGGCTTCCTGCTCATGGCAACTGGGGCCAAAACAGCTGGTGGCTGATTTGGGACCAAGAATTTACTTCATTTCCTATGTAAGTGTCAAGAACAAGTGTCAAGACAACGGCAGGATAAATCATAACAAATAGTTTCCCCTTATGCTTCTGTCACAGATTCTGCACTTGTTTGTAACTCTTCCCATTTCCTTTGCTCTATTTCCTTGGAATAGAATTCTCTTCCTTACTCTTAAATACATCTCTCCTTACTTGCTTAGTGCCATAAATGGAGCTTAGCTTAAAATTAGGGTCATACATTTGAAGCCAAAGCTTTCATATTGATTCCAAATTTATTGACCCATGTTCCTTAGTATTTAGCTATCAGTTCAGATGCATGTACAGAGAGTGTGTGTGGAAGGGAAATTTTCCTAATTAAAAATAGCAAAGAAGAAGACTGATCATCTTTGATGCTCCGACCTCCATAAGCCACCATCTCTCCAAGCACAATCCCATCCTTTCCCTAGGAGTCTTTCCTTTCTTTTCCTCACCAGCTCCCGCCAGCGGTGCCCTTCACTGCTGCCCGTGTTCCCACACGTGTTGGACGGGCTCTCGCTGCCCTCAGCGGTGCCCGTGTTCTATGGGCACGAGGAGGTCCAGGCTCCCAGCCAGGAGGATGCCTCTCCACACGTGTTGCCTTCACAGATCCCTCAAGAAGCGTCTGCCAAGGTTCACCTTGCTTACCCAGGGAAGCATTTGAGCATGTTTGATTTTCCTGCATTTTTTTTTTAACTTGCTTCTTTGAACCACAGCTTCTCCTTAATCCACTGGGTTTGTTATTGACGAGCCCCACTGCCCACAGGCCTCTTATGAATATTTAAGTGCTATCGACTCCAGTGGGGTGCTCAGCATCAAGCACACACCTATTAGATGCTTCTCTAAACTAGAGCCAGCGTTGCTCCCCCTACACACTCCATAGGGGCAGAGGAGTAGTCATCATCTGACTTCTTTAAAGAGGAACTCACCACTTTGCAAATAAATCATTTCATGAGAACAGCTTATGACTCGGTGGTGATGCCAACCAGCTTCATAAACACAAAACTAAGAACACTGCTCTGCTCCCTAGTCTTCACACCGATAGCTTGGGAGGGTTCTTCAGTTATCTGGGTAACACCCGAAGAGAAAAGACAGTAGAAGAAATAAGTAAGGTGGGTATGTTTTTACTCAAAGCATTTATACCTCAAGCAGTTAAAACGGCTTTGAACACGCTGCTACACAGCACTCAGCATCCCCAACATCCAACTAGGGGTGACCTGTTGTATTCCAGTAAAACAGAACTGCTGAGTGTGTAGGGGGATCGTTCACTTATCCCTGGATGACAATTAGAAAATCAAGGGCCGCCCTTTCTCACAGACCGTATTTCAGTTCCCAGCAGCAGGGCTGGTGTGTGCAGAGGCACCTGTGACAGGCTGCTGTGCAAGTAGCTCCTCACCAAAACCACCTTCACTGAGGCAGCTCTGCACAACACCCACATCGCTGCCCTACGGAGAGCCCTGCGATCCCTCTCTGCAAACAGAATGGATTTATTAACCTGAGTAGAATGACTTTATTAACCTAAGTAATCTTGCAGTAATCTGCTGACAGGATGAGGATATTTCTCCTGTTCCCAGATGCTCCCCATACTTTCCTGCAGATGAATTCCTGGCACAGCGACTCCTCTCCATGCAGACCGTGTCCAGAGACCCTCCATCAGCATCAGGTCCCACATTCATGTCAGCTATTGAGGATTATAAATGTGGCGGTTACCTCGAGATAATTTATTCCACTTATTAAAAAAGACAACGTGGGAGAAAAAGGCAGATTTACAGGGTGACAATGTTCAGGTATCTCCCTATTCAGAGGGGGCTGCCGGCACCCGGCGCTGCTCACGAGAGCAGTCCTGTTTGAGCCACGGATGCTCCTCGTGCACGAAGCACAAGCACAACCTGGGAATTAACCCCTGCCAATGCACTACGAGCAGAGTAACAGGCTATCAAACCTTCCCCCCACCCCTGCTAAGCCCTTATCATGTAAAAAAGGGGAAAATAATCACATTTTCAGGCTGTTGTTTCATGGAGGCCTACGTGAAGGCCAGATGGACCTGGGACAAACGTCCCCAAACGAGAAAGCAACGCAGCACGAAGGTCAGGCTGCTGCTCTCTCATCAGAACCTGTACAGAGCGCTAAGCAATGATAAATGTTGAGCATTTAAGCTCATGGTAAAGCCTGTAACAAGAAATGGAGGCAAGTCAATTCATGTGGGAAATGGTAAAATCCTAACCCATTGTAATTATCACCATTCTTTGACTTCAACTTTGCAGTTCCCTTGGGTTCCACAGCAGAAGAAACTAGGGACCTTGCCAAAGAGCTTAAAAAAAAATTGTATCAACAACAGGCATTAATTCACAGTCAGAATATTTTGTAGGCTCTTCAGTTACACCCCAAGCAGAAAGCCTTGTGTAGCTTGTTAGAGGGTTGTAATAATGCTCTCCTTTGCATTTAAATTTTAGTAAATAAGTAAATAATAATGCAGAAAGTGTTGATGGAAGAAACCACGCAAGCCAACTCTCTGCTTTCCCTCCTCTGTGCTTATGTTCAAATTTAACGGAGGTTGGATGCAGCCTGGATCTACCTTCCCCAAAGCACAGCATTGCCTTCTTGTGCTTCCCACTTTCCTACTAAGGTAGCTCAAAAGATGGAAATGAAAATCACTGAGCAGTGTTATCAGTGTCTGCTTTCTCCTCGAGCTCTTGTCCTCCTGAATCTCTCTGTGTTTTTTGCATCCCCAATAAACCAGCACAGATCCGTCATTGTTGAGGATCAGTTTTGGTATCAAGAAAAATGTGGAACCAATGGTGAAAGAATCAGCCTGATGAGGTTATTATTTACGTGGATAAATTGGGGTTATTTTCTGTAATATTCTACACTAAAAAGTTCTTTCTCATGTTTCAATTTACACTGATTTAAGAATACATCTTTTCAGCGAATTTAAAAGTATTTTCGTGCTTCAAACAAATCCTTTTATCTAAGGGCAAGACCAGATTGCTGCTCGAGATTGTTTGCATAAAATCTCATTAGTCCATTGATTCCACTTCCAACAGTTTAGGTGGTACTTCATTACCATGCAAATAGAGACAAGCTTTCTACATACAGCTTAACACAGGCCTGATTATTCCCTTTTACACAGCCTGACAAAAAAGCACTATTAATGAAAGCCATCAATAACTGTTCAACAGAGGAGTGGGAAGACTTGGCGCAAACAGAGCCTCTCTTACCGACAGGACCTGCCTCTTCCTCTCCAAAACTCCAACTTGGTCCATGAGCACCCTGAGAAATCTGCACGGCACCAAGGTGCACCAGCTTCTCCCACACCCCTTTGGAAATACATCCTGTAGGATCTGCAGGAAAGAAGACAGCCAGGGAGGAAAATATATCCCAAAGCAGTGAAACTCAACTGAGTTTGTTGGAGTAAAACAGTCTTCATGGAAGTGCCACTCTGAAGCACATGAGTGGCTAAGCATGGTCATGCTGTGATTTTATTTCTTTGTGTGGTTGGTGTCCCAAATAATGCAACTGTCTTGGCACTCTGGACTTTGGGAACGCAATTACTGGAGATAACAGTCATTGTGATGGGGAAATTTGGGTAAAGCCTCACCAAAAACAAAACCTCATTGCCTTCGATTCCTGATCTGCATAAGGAAGTCTAGGAGCTGTCTAGGAAAAAAGGCAGAAAGGAAGTGGCAATATCAGTCCTGGAAACAGGGTCAGCAGTGGTAGTAAGAGATACCATTCTGGGGGCAAAGTGCTAAGAAAGGGATCTAGGATTTTAACCAAAGAAAAGCCTTCCTGCAGGGCTTCCTGTGAGCAAACAGGACTCAGCCATTCATTGCCCATGCGAGAGCAAACCTGCAAGAAATAAAAAAAGTCAAGTCACTGGCCAAATCAGACAGAGAAACCATTCACAGTTAGAAGAACATCACTCACGTTGCTGGGGTTTTCTGTAACAAATCTAGAAATGCTTCACACCAAAATGCTCCTCGTTATCTGCTTCCAGTTGCTTTTGAAAATATCATCTAGGTAGAAACAGCAAGGTTTAAGAATTCACCTGCTTTGCACTGTCAGACCCCATATAAAATGTTTTAGTGCCCTCCCACAATAAATCCTGTCTTTTCACTGACAAATTTTGACACAGGATTACGTTTTCTCAGTTGATTCTCTATATTGTACTCGATGCAGATAATCAGTGTTGTGCAGTTAACACAGATAAAAGACACATAAACAATGCTGGTTCTACAAAAGCACCACATCAATCCTGCTTAGGTAAAGAAATGCCATATTCCTGTGCCTGTTAAGTGAACATGACACTATCAATAGACGTAATATAATCATCAGTCAGAAAACGATGCCTTTAATAGAAAAGTTACTAGTACTTTTATCACGAGCAGGTCCTGGCGCAGGATTATCTGGGTATATATTTGCTGTGCTGCTAATTCAAGCAGACACTGCAATCAGTCTCGGGCAAGCATCTCCATGCTCACTTCCCTGGCAAACAGGAAAAATTAAGTGGTGAAAAATGCAGCCTGCCACCTGCACTGCTGGATGAGGTGTTTGTGCACGGGTGCATTTTTTTAAGATATAATCTACGGATTAACGTTTTATATGGTTTGCCAAGCTAAATCCCGTACACCATATATACAATTAGAGACACTTTAATGGAAGAAAAGCACTCAAATCTGAAAGCTGAAAGCAAGAATTTGGACAGTGTTGGTATTAACCTGTTAATAAGCAAAGGCACTACCTGGTTCTCACTTGATACTGAGGCAAAATACGTTAAAATGTAACTGAATATGTTGTTTAACTATCCAATTCAAGAGCCATTAGGTTAAACTGGACCACTGTAAATTGCAGGACAACAATTTGTACTCGTCTCCTAAAATCTATAGAGAGCTAAACACCCTCGAAGCTTTATCTCGGCTTAACTAAAATTTAAGGCTCAATATTAAAACACAAAAGTTCTCCATTGGCAGTAGCCACCGATTGTCTTTGCTGTAAAGGGATGATTTAATTAAAAATTAGTGGAGTTAACGTGAATTAAAGCTGAAGTGCAATGAACACGCGAGTCAAACTAAAAACAACCCAGCCCCTTAAGGTAAATAATTTCACTCCTTAAATGCACTATTTAAAATCATGAAAAGCAGCATCAAGCACTAAAGCCAGGGCAAAAGCAGAGGGAGGAGTTTTTATTTGTTGCAGGTTATGGCAAAAAAGATGTGGTCTTACCTGGTAAGCTGAGCTCTGTGTTTTGGGCCACTGGTTGCTCACAGAGATGCCCAAACATCTGGGAGAAGGTTGTTTCCCTTCTTCCTGCCAATTACTAATGAAAGGAATAGCTGGAGGTCTGAAGAGATGCCAGCAGAGCCCCCATACAGACCTTTCTGTGACTGTGATAAAGACACTGACCTATGAGAAAACTTCCCACACGGAGTGGGATTATAAACCGGATCAGAGAGCTGCCCAGGGGGAAAATATTTTGTCTGTTTGACTTGGCTTGATTGCTTTTTCCTAACACTGGACAGGCAATCCAGAATATCACCTCCTCTATGCATGAGCAAACTTCCCATGTCCATCCAAAATTTATGAGCAGGTTATTTGAAAACAGTTGGTCTTATATTAAAATTTTCTAATAACTTTCTTCTTTCCTTACATTTCTCTCCCAAGCACCTTTAAAGAGCAAGTACATCACCCACCACCCTGAACTCTGCAAGGTGTCACCATATAAAATAGGTCCCTTTCCTGGTCCATCTAATGGACTACAGACTATGTTCCCTTGATTGAGCGAGAGAAGCAATACCCCAAGATCTGAACCACCCTGGAAAGCCACAAAGCAGCTCAATTAAAGTAGCAAAAATACCTTCCGTGAGTGCTTGAGGGACGCTTTAAAAAGGGAAGATAAAAAGATAGGATAGTTCAGTGCCTCATAAAAGGCTGCCCACGCTTTGTGGCAGAACTTGTGAATAGAAGCCTTTTCCTCCAACCTCCCAACAGAAGCTGTTCTTTCCTTCAGTTCTTTCACTTCTCTGGATCAAGGTTATTGCCATGTCCCAGTTTGCAGATAGAGATCAGACACGTTCCTTCCTTCCTTTCTTTTTTTTTAACCAAAGTAGGTACAAGTCAGGAGTTGAGGCTGCACCAAGTTTGCCCTCACAGGCACTTTACATGCAACACTTTAAACCTCACTTACCTAAGGAGCAAGAATTCATTTGCTCATATATGCATATATTACCTATAGACAGTGTTTTCTTTGACCCGAAGCGTGCTACAAGCCCTTCCTTTCTGCAGTTTTCCAAGCATATTCCAAATAGGGAGCAGAAACAGAGCCACAGATGACAGTCACTGTGTGACAACTGCAATTTCCTGTACCTGAGATTTCCCATCCCTCTCAACACGGCCACAGGGGCTTTGTCTCCATATAAAAGCCAGTTTAGCAGCTCAGTACTGCACCATGCCAGGTCCCAGACTCTGCAGGTTCATCCAGTTTCCCAAAGGAGAGCTGTGAAAAGCAAACAGGAGGCCACCCCGAGTCAAGTGCATCACTGTCACAGATGGCACCAGCATCCAAGGAAATATATTTACCAAAAGGGATAAATGAGTGATAATGAGGATAAATATCCTGCACCAGAGAGAAATACTTCAGAATTTCAAATAAGGGGGAAACACTGAGTTTAAAGCACACTGGTGCTCAGTAGTGCTTG
This sequence comes from Nothoprocta perdicaria, assembly GCF_003342845.1. Lineage (NCBI taxonomy): Eukaryota > Metazoa > Chordata > Aves > Tinamiformes > Tinamidae > Nothoprocta > Nothoprocta perdicaria. The sequence continues at coordinate 120,027 of NW_020455575.1, forward strand.
GTCATGGAGTAGCATAGCAATGGGATGTAGTAGTGGCTTTACAGGAAATACAACCACCTGAAATCTCATCCAGGGATGAAGATCCAGATAAAATCTGAATCTTTAGTAACCTTACCTTACCTCTTGAGCAAGAAAGGGCAGTCAAGGGGTCCTGGATTCTCTCACTGAGCATATTTCCTCTGAAAAGGCCCCAAATCTATTCACATATAAACACATATGTGTGCTTGCTCTAATGCTTTTTTTTTTTTTTTTTTTTTTTTTTTTTTAAACAGTGCTTACTATTTTAAGTACTTAGCTAGTTTGATCTGGTCAATACAAAAGCAATTAGCGTTCAGCTTGCCTCCCTGTGCACACACTAACCCCGATCTCTGTTACACAGGGGACACTAACTGCTCTTGGGGGGCTACACCGCATCCTTTTTCACCATAATGCTTCCCAAAATAACACCAGGAAAGTGTAGCCAAATTAGAGGACCTACAGATGCTGAACATACTCATCAGGATTTAACTAATGTTAATATTAGCTTGCCTCGAACCCAGCTATAAGCATCTTAAGTTTGTAGCATGTACATGGGTATTGTGCAGCACAGTTGGAGGTGCCCGTGCAGGGTAAGTCCAGCAGGACCATGAAGACCTTTGTGGCTGCACCACAGAGCCATCCAAGTAACTTCTGCCAACCAGGGGCTGAGAGAAGCCCAGGGGCTGAGAACCCTGCTGAGGACACAAGACAGGCAACATGAGAGAAACCTTCTTCCATCTGCTCACTCCCAGACTTGACCACCTTCATCTCCAGCACCAAGATCCACCAAGAAGCACAGCCACCAGTGACAACCAGAAGACACAGCCTCAAGAGAAATTGCCTGACAGTTAATTTGGAATAGATCAAGTGTTTGGCGCATATATAGTGATGATGCTTAATATTGTGACCATTAGCAAGTATGTTTTTACAGAATGACTCTATTCATGGCCTAAACAACCCCTCCCTAATGGATATCTGTCCCTACATCCACGCATATTCAGCTGCAACAAACCTGTTATTCCACCTCAAAGCGACAAGCAGAAGTAGCAGCCCGTACCCCATGGAAGTCAGACATAAGAGGCTGTCTTCTGCAAACATCTCAAGCCCCTATAATAAACGGCAACCTGGCATTTTATTACATTACCTTGTGGAAAAGGTAAAAGCTGGAGTAAGGCTCTGGCCATCATTAAAACTTTCCCTCTTTTGGTTTCTGATGCTACTGTGCATTTTTCAAAATGGACATTTCTAACAGCCTGTCATCTCTCCGTGAATCTCTTCTCCAGCTTTCATTTATCTGAGCTTTAGAAAGGCACAAAGAGCATTTCTAGCAGACCAGCAATCTTTTTGGACACATGCTGCCAGATAAGTGAAGGTGCTGAGAATCACAGTGGGTTCCTCCCAGGTAACCTGCACGTGCATGACCCAGCGACACGTGGAAGGCACATGCAGGGCAACACTTAGGACGGGCAAGGGAGCTGCGAACCCACCTGGCACTGGCATCGTTGCCAAAGACAAGCCAAGCTCAATTTCAAATACTAAGGCCAGCAGCTTGGCAAGGGAACATTTATTTAAAACACAACCAAATGAGCTATATTCTTCATTTCAAGACTAAATAAAATACAGCATGGAGATTTTTTTTCAAGGTAAACTGAGGAATAGAGACCCATGCCCATGTCCTTCCGTGGGGGAGGCACAGCTATACCCGCCAGGGCGCTCTGGAAGTCCACAGTGCCACCATGCAAGTTCTCTATAGGGAGGCAGATGAGAAACACTCGGTCCAGAAGCTCCTGCACGAAGCAGATGGTAAATTGCATAAAGTGGCATATACATTGAACCACCCCCCTAGCACGCTAACCTGCTTAACAGGACCAGTTGATCTGTGAAGAGAAAATTGGCACCTGCTTAAATATAATTGTGCTAAGCCCAAGAGAAGCTGCCAATGTCACAGCACCCTTCTTGGGGGCGAGCTGTGGTAATTAGAACAGATTCAGTGCTTACTTGCGCCAGCAAGGAATCCGACTCTAATGCTGGCTGTCAGAAAGGAAAAGCGGAGGTGGCGAAATTATGGAATTTCATAAAAAGCAATTAATAAATAGTGAGGTGCTGGTGCTGAAATACCTAATTATCCATTGGTATATTAACCTCTTTGCTCACAGATGCCAAAGTGCGCCGTGGAAGTAGTGCCTTCGGTGCCGTGAAATGCTCCCTTAGCCCTTATCAAAATTTAAATTATCAGTCACTTCCAGCAGATGACTTAACATTTTAATCCGCTACGAAGGTTTAGATCATGTACTCTGCTCTGTAATCCATCCACCCCCAAAAAAGGTTAGAAAAGATTTCTGCAGGAAAAAATACACTGTCAGACAGCACCACCAAAAGACCTCGGAGTAACAACAGCTCCTTCCAGCTCCCCTCATTTGCCTGTGAATCCGAAGTGGAGTTTCTGCTGCTGCTAGCCAGGAAACCCGAGCAAGGCTCCAGGGATTCAAGGTTGTGAGGGGTCTGTAATTGACAGTAGCCCCATCATGCATGGGCTGATTTAACAACAGAGAAGCACAAACCACCTCAGTGTTTCGCTCAGCCAAGAGCCCCTACTCGTGCGGTTCCACCACCCATGCACCAAGGGCAGGTTCTGAACTGGAACCGGAGCTGCACACAGTGAAGAGCCTAAGTCCCTGGCTGCAAAGCACGGCAGGCATGCAGGAAAATCCATCTGTGGCACTCAGTGAGAGCAGAGCACGCATTAAAGCGTCAGGTTTCCAGCCTAACAACAGTAATTTCACCTACAACTAAATTATCAACTGTCGAAGGAAAAAGAACTGCTTAGCGCTGACTTTTTCCACTGCTTCTCCTTAACAATACGCTTTGTTAAAAGGCATTGTTTTCATAAAACTTGTTTCGGTTTCTATTTTGACCTCTGCTCAACAGCAACATCATGTGGTTGAGCTCACGTTCGTCACAAACATAGCCCTATATGGACTCTCATTCAGGGCAAGGGGACTTGAGAACAAGCCCAGGAACGCACGGATTCGGTCTTCTCTCCCACCAGATCTGCGGTAGCACTTGGAAGACCAGTCTCCTAAATCTCCTGACAGGACACACTGGCCTTTCTTACACACTTGTTTCCTCCAGCCCAAGTGCTTAGTCCCAGTGCTCTCCCACAGGGCCCTTCAATAGACTATCCAAAGGTTGATCAGCAAGTGGAAATGATAAATAGCTGATGTCAAATAAATTCTGCAAATAAAGTCACATTAGACTGAGATACATGTGTTTACATTGATTTTGAGAACATTTCTTTGGCCTTGCGTATACTTAATATCATCAACAAACACCTTCCATAAGGCATCTGTTTTTCAATAAGCTCCAGCCAGCAAGGAAGGTTAGCCTGTCCAGATCTTTTTATTCCATTAAGATCTCTAAAATACTAAAATTCGCTTAAGAACACAGACAGCCGCAACGTTGGTGCTTCCTTATTTTCCAGCAGAACCTCTTGTACAGTTTCAGGACAACAGCAAGCACGTTTTTATTTTTAAGCATCAACTAAAATGTAAAACCAACAAAATCTTAAAACGCTGCTGTTCTGCAGCTGGTGATTCTGTTCCTAAAGAACCCGTGGCACCACAGTAGCCAGCCCCACACGGTGCCTTATTTCCTCTCATAGAAGGCATAAGAAAACAGACCAGCAATGAATAATATGGTTTTACACAGAATACACTCATTCTCGAGAGGAATTGACATATTTAGGTCTAATAAAAATGTCAGGATATAATTCTAACAACTTCTGGTTGCTATTTTATTCCCCTCTCCTAGAAAGCACGTTCTCACCTGACCTTAAAAAACCATAAAAATGTCAAGGACACAGAAACTCTCTCTATGCATTCACAGCTACAGGTCTAAACCAACATAACAGTCATGATTATTTCCGAATAACAACAAAAAACATCTCGTGACACAAACTATCACTGTTTTTATCTTCTAAGAAAACACACTCTGATATATAGGGTTCAATATGATCTATGAGCCTGTGTGGATGATTCTCCACGTATACAAGCAGAAAACTCATTCACTAAAGGAGTTTTCTAGGAGTTTTTCAGTGTTTTCAGCAGTATCACCAGCAAAATGCATCCACCAGTCCACCAGCATTTAACCATTTAATGATGATTTCGGAAAATGACAAGATTATAGTGGTTAAACCGAACCTGATATAAAGCAAACATTCAAATATGGTTAGGCAAAACGTACAGTTTGACTCTTTATGCCACTTACATGTTTCTGGTATTTTCCGTGCTTTTTGGATAATTTTTTTTATGAGGAGAGAGGCCAGTCACAGGAATTGTAATATAACAGCAAAATTTAAGAGTTACTGTGTAGATATATTGTAATTTATCCCATTTAATTCTCAATAATTCTCAAAGATACCATTAAGCTGCTAATATCTATTAATCCATTTACAGAAGCTGAACATTATCAGTAAATATTGTATACATCCACAGTGCTATACAGTGAACAGAAATGCTCATTCATTATTTAAAATACATGTCGCTTCAGAGCGCATGCACACGGGTGCAAATTTTGTTTTTCTCCCTCAGTTCTGGCTAAGCAGCCCCACAGATGCATCAGCAGCATCTTTTGGTTAATTTGACCTGTGCTTATTCAATTCATTAGAAAATCCCTTACAAAGAGGGCCAGGTGAACAGCAAGGGGAGGCAACACAAGCATTAGCTCAGACTACCCGCCCTAATCATTCAGTGGGAGTAGGGAAAATGTTCTGGCACATTAGGATGGCTACAATCTTAAAGTCAAATTAAATGAAGAGCTCTGTTCTCTCAGTGTACAGCAAAGGAGTCCCTTATCCATCATAGTTTGGTATGGCCACGCACACATTCAACTGGGTGCAACCCCTTCTGCAGGAAAGGAAGCACCATTTCAGAGCAGCACAGAAATAATAAATTGCAAAAACAGCCAATTTCTGCATAGACAAGAGCGGAATTTGGCTTACCCTGCTGCTGAGTTCTTATTGCCTGTAAAGCTATTAATCCCATCAAAATCACCTCTACCTCATTGTTAAAAAAAATGTTCTCCCAGGGCTAAACAACATAAAGTATTATGTCTTTTTAGTATGATGCTTTATATTCCAACTCCTGCAATATGTAATCAATTTGGCATTCTGCTTTGCAAAGCAGTCATCATTCACTGCCACCCTGATCTATGCACGCAGATACATCATGATTTGCCCGTGGCACTGAGTCTTGCAGCTCTGTTAATCTAGAGCAGAAAAATAATTTATTGGGTGACAGCGGCAATTCCGATGCAAAACTTAACATAAAAGAGAAGCAATAACACTTAGAGAGAAATATGTGCTATGAGTGTAGGTAATCTGGACCTATTAGGCAGATATACTTGCTTGTAACAATTGCTGGAGAAGGGTCAGATTCGGGGGGCAGTATCTGTCCCCTTACCATTATAGGAAAGGACTCTCAGTTTTGCTCTACAACGGCTGGTCTGGCTCTGCACGGGTGGCTGGTGGCATTTGGTGGCAGCTGGTGGCTGGTCTGGCTAGCTGCTCCTTAGGGCTACATGGCTGTTGGACGTGGACGCGTAGGGAAGTTCTCTGGAGAAGCTGCTTACTCCGATTATTCAGTGAAAGGGGGGGAAATTTGGCTACAGAGCTGTGCATCTTACATGAGTTATTTGCAGTGAAGGACAGAAGCTTCAAGGAGCTTTCTGCTTGCCATGTATAGACCCAACTTAGCACCAATTTGCATCACTGACTGAAAATAAAGCACACGTACAGAGATTAGAAGGAATACGGGGTAGCCAAATCTGAGTCTAGTTACTTCCAGTGATGACTAGCAGAAATGCTACCTTGACAACATATACAAATAACAAAATCTACTATAACAAAATTTAATAAAGGAGGAGAAAACATTTACCACTGTGTATGAAACAGTGGCAAAAACTGAAGTTACCTACAGCTGGTTAAAACTGCTAGAACTGAAAAATAACTTTTTTTGTGACTTTTAGGAATTTAAGGAGTCACTTGTGACATAGCATGGAAGATGCTTTAGCAAAAGGCTCTCTGAGTTGACTGGATTCGTCTCCGGCAGCCAAGAGGTACCCCATGGCATGAAGTAAAAGCTGCTTGAGAAAGAAAGGTCAAAAAGAGATTTCAGACAGACAAAAAGGTTATACTAAAACTCTGATAGTCCTTTGCCTAATAACCCAAGTTGTGGTCATTGAACTGATTCAAGTCAAGGTTAAACTACACCAAAGAAGTTGACTTCCAAACTGAAATTCCCTGGAGTGAGGAGAGAGCATTAAACCGCGGAAGGGAGTTTGCTCCATGTGGATCTGACTTTACTGAATACTCTCGAAAACTTCTACAAGGCTTCTAAATCTAGAGTCCATCCTTATTTAAGTTTTAAGGTATGGAATTAAAGCCAGGAGGGCACAAATTATAGCCTTGTTTTCCCTTGACATTTAATATTTGATGTTTGGCTCAAAGTGTCCAGGCCGTCTCAAGCACTATGGGTACCCACCCTTGCAAAGCAGCACTGCTCTTGTTGAGCAGCTTACAAATAGAAACCTTCCCGCGGCAGCCACACATTATTTTTAGCAGCTGTTTGGCACAGTGTTGCCAAACACTTAAGTTTTTGGTGCTTTTTTCTTATTTATTTATTTTTTTAATTACACAGTATCAGCCATGAGATCTTATGGAAACTGGTCCATTTGAGATTTGATGTCACCACTGTGTCTGTTGAGATGACACGAGTTGCTGCTGTGTCTCTGCGCACGGTAACAGGAGTTGCAGGGACATATGAGGAACAAGAGGTTCTCAGAGAGGTCCCAATTCCCCAGGACACCCGGAGCTGGTAGCTGAGACAGGTCTACAGGAACATCTTCCATCCTTCTCACCTCCATCACCTTTCCAAGAAGCATCAGCAGAGGATAAGGATGTGAGAGGGAGCTCTGAGGGACATGATCATTCTGGATAAAAGGGAGCAAGTAACAAATCTGTCTTTTCTTGAATGAGGCAGAGCTGGAAGAAATAGATTCTGTCTCTCTGTAGTCTCCTCTATAAAGCAGCTAAACCATAAGGGAACAGACTGCAAGATCTAAGAAAACACGAGTTATCATCTTGGACAATCTATCCACTTTAACACATGAATGACACTTTCGCTTAGGCAGGAAAGGATCATTTTAAGCATCCCTAACAGACATTCCTTAGTGCTCAACATTCAGTGTTTTCCACCATATAAAACCATCCATCACAAGTCAGAGAAGACCCAGAAAGAGATGAGATACTAAGCAAGCTGAGCTCTCCCCTGCTTTTTAGAAAAGCAAAGCAAATGTGAATAAAGATATCAAATCACTCACAGGTGCTACATTTCACTGGTTAAAGCATAAATATATATAAACTGAGTCAGTCTTTGAAACTTTTCATTTAGCTCAATGAAGATAAACAGCAGATCAGCATTTTCATTAGGAAGAAGCGTCATGGCTCATTCCTTCCCATGACTGAATGGGATGTAGCAGCATCTTTCAAAGCTCAGGAGAGAAACATATGCTTGCAATAAAGAAATAAGTAACAGAGCGATTGTTGTTCCATTAAATGTTTCAGTTTGTGATTATAATTGCTTTCTGATTGGGAAGCATTCCTGCATTAAAAGGCCTACCTGAGAGCTAAAGTGGATCAAAAATGGTAAGTTCACTGGATCAGCCTCGGGTTCCTTGCCGAGACACAAGGGCAGTGAATGAAACATAACATCTCCTACTAGGTCATCCTCCTCCTGCAGCTGCAGAGGTTTCCATCCCTAGATGCTTCTTTGGTCTCCTCCAACACTTATCATTTAGCAAAACCTGCTACAGAACTACACAAACGGCTTAAGATACAATGGGTGTGGGGCTCAGAGACTCCCCACACAAGCAGCTCTTGTAAAGGAGGATTTAACAACTAGACCATCTAGGTGACAGACCCTTCAGTGGGCACAACAGCAGCAACAGGATACCAACAGGATACCAACAGGCTGAATTCATGACAGGGAATTTCCTTTCTGACATAAATCAGGAGGCAGCAGCTCCAAGTTCGGCAGACACGGAGCCCCGTGTCTTTTGTCTGTCTTGTAAAGTCACATCCCCCAGGAGAGATGGGAGCAATAGCAACAGGAAAGGTCTTAGATCAAAGCCTGAGAATAAACCGGCCGCGTGTTAAATACAGCTTTTCAGAGGGCAGGGCTCTTAGGGATTTGTAAATACATTAAAAATCACAAAGAGAACCTCCCAACCTCACATCCATGATGGAAAGGCCTCCAAATCCCAGCTCATGCGAAGCAATAAAACACACACCGTTTACTGAACATGCACTGCTAAGCTGGGATCATTCAAAGGATATTCAAGCAAAAGCTAGGCTTATCAACTCCATAAAAATCTCACTTCCACTCAAGGTTTCTTCCCAATGAACATATAAACTCCATAGACATAAGACAAAAACCTCCAAAGATCATCTTTCTGCAAGAATCCCACCCAAACTGGTAAACCAAAGTGAAGACCTGAATGATTCTTGGACATTCATGAAAGATTTATCCTCCAGCTCTTTAGCACTGTAATACTGTACATAGTACTTGAACATAAAACTAGACCTGCACAGAAAAAACATACAGTCATTCAAAAAACATCTAGAAAAGCCTACAATGAATTGTGAACTTGCAGCGTTCCTCATGATTACTTTTTGTGTTATCTTTAAAATAATATTTTCATCTTAAATACAAGAACAATGAAGTAAAACAATGTCAGCTCAGATGAGAAATTGCAAGGCACTTCAAACAACCGAGATGCGATGCATACTGTAAGTACAGCTCTTCTTTCAGCAGATTAAACTTTCAAGTACCATCAGATCTATTTTTTGTTCTAGTCAAAGGAAGACGCGTCGCATAAAACATCAGGGGGCTTCCTTTGATCAGAGGCATCTCTATTTCTTATGTTAAACAGTTAAAGAGAAGATCGTTATAAAAAGGTAAACTCAGAGCATATTTATATTTGCAAAATGACAGCACAATGAGGTTCTTCAGTTTAGTACTGCTTTTGAGGTGACTCTTTAAGGTGGAACCAGTCATTTGCTCAGTAAGTTTCGGGGCTGTATGTCCTGGAGAGGGAAAAGAAGGAATCCACAGCTAGGTGCAAACAAGGTCCCTATGGGAAGGGTCCTCCCCGTCACTGAAATACACCCCGGGTTAGTATTGCTGCGTTACAACAGCAAGCGTTTCTGATGGTTAATGCTGCCTTTTCGGGCCACTCTGGAAGCGCAGAAGAATGATAAAACTGTCTTAATTAAGTCTAAAGATTTCCTTAGCATGAGGGATGATCCCTCAGAGGCAGCCAGCGCTGCTCTTTGTCAACTCGTAGATCTCCTCTGAAACAACAAAATGGAAAAGCCCAGAACAGGCAGGAAGCTTCTAAACATAAAGTATAGACAGGATAGCATGACACTGAGTCCCAAACTTCAGTTCTGAATCCCTTTTTTGCTCTTATTTTAATGTTTATATTCATTATGGTTTGTTATTCACTGCATTGATCCACACCTTTGGAAAAAGCCTGTCTCCACCTTCCAGAGTTGGATTTTCACAGTGGTTTTGACAATTTTCTGTAACTGCAATAAAAACCTAGATTCAACACAATTCTATGCAAAGAAGAAATTCTGTCCTTAATACTTCTGCTCTTCCTTACAGGAATACACACATATGCAGGTGATAAATAGGAGTATTTTTGCAAACCAACTCCTATTTGGAAGCAACAGTTAATTTAACGAAAACACTCTCATTCTGGCAAGCTTACTTTTGTTATTTTTCTTTTCCTTTGTTAAGAAAGGATGGTTACTATATGATGTATTCGACTCTTTATTTACATAAAGCCAAAAAAAAAATCTTATCACAAAAGTAAGTTTCCCTCTGGCACTAGTTTAAAAATACAATAGAAGAGGACATGTTAGTAAGAAAAACTATATCTATATATTTTTTTTTTTGGGGGGGGGGAGCGGGGGTGGATAAGATGCCTCTCTGGGATGATTAAGCAGCTATAGCTCTTAATTTTTTAAGCTCTTTTTTCCATACTAACTGCATTAAAGGCAACATAAAGTAAGCTCAAAAGCAAAATGCTTGGTTTGCTCCGAAGCCTCCGTCAGGAGTGCAGCTCTGCACCATACACGTGCATTTAACCTCCAGCAGCTCAGCTGATTCCAGGGGGGCTCATTGAGGTGATTTTCCTAGCATGTGGCTGGAACACAGGTTATTTTTCAAGAGCAGCTCCTACTGGGGAGATCAGGGATTTTAGAGCAAGCGTGTGGGCTTATTACACCCCAGCCAGGCACATATGTGGATCTGAACAGCTAGGGCCTCACAGCTGCAATCACACTATTTAATTGTATTAATTAGAGCCAATAAAGCAGTGGGGATTAAAATCGTCTAGACAACTGTTATACATACACAGACATTCTAGTAAAACCTTGCAAAAAGGCTGGAATCTGATCTTAAAGTCTGCAGCACACTTGTTTGAGCCAGGACTTCACCCTGCTTCTTTAGATGCCACATTGGAAAAAAAAAAAGAACACAGAATTGAACAGAAATGCTTTTTGTGGGGTCCCACATAGTCATTACTATGACTAGTAATAGGGTACGTCACACTCATTATTAATTTATTGCAAAAACTTGGAGCATTAGAAAGAATAGCCTTACTTCTTGCTGTTTTGTTTTTCCTTAAGTGTTGCCATGTACTGGATGTATTCAATTTGCCTAGAAAAAGAGCAAAAAGAGGTCAGCGCAAGCAGGAGATTTAGAAGGAAATTGTCACTTTCTGCTCCAAGTGACAATTTTGTAAATTCTAGATGTGACAGTAACAATGAAAAAATAACACGGGATGGGGGGTTGCTGCTGATGGGGAGGTTTGACACAGAAAGGGCTCCTTGTGCAGGGACCCAGGTTGGGCTCGGCAGCTGCCTCGCTTACGTAACACGTTTACACAGAGCAACAGTAGCATCTAGTGGACACGGGGGTAATTTCCATGCTTGGATACTGCTGCTAGGAACGGTTTGCGGCGAATCCAAGGCCATGTCCTTTTCCCACCTCCATTTCTTTATGTGCACACATCAACCTCAGCTGCACTACTCAAACCTCACTCTGTCTTTGCAGATCTGAGCAGGGAGCTCGCTCACTGTGGTGGTGAGCTCTTTATTTTTTTAAAAAAGATTGCTTGTTTTTTAAATCCAGAGGTAGATTTTATCCCAACGGCCGCAGAAGACAAAGTGGGTGCTTTTGAATAGAAGAACAGCATATTTCCTGAAAACGATCAGATTCATCTAAATCTGCTATCTTGTCCGTACACCACTGTGCTCAAAGAGGCGCCGGACAGGGAGGCTGCACTCACCTTCTTCATTCTTTGCCTTTCTCTTCACCCCAGCACCTCCTAAGACCACCACTTTTTGAGCCATGGCTCACTTGGCAGAACCAGCATCCACTGGCAGTTCCCTGCTTCCCATGCAGGCTCCGTGGCCCTCTCCTCCTGCACAGGTCCCTGTCCCATCCCATCTCGTCCCCCTGCACACGCTGCCCCTGCAGCCCCGTGGCTCCTGCCTGGGCTGCGCGTGGCCATTACAGACCGGCTGGGACCGGCTGCACATGGCCGTTACTGACTGGTTGGGACTGCCTGGGACCAGCTGCAACCGGCTGGGACCGGTTAGAACCGGCTGCGGGCGGCCGTTACAGACGAGCTGCAACCGGCTAGGACTGGTTATAACCAGCTGCACACAGCTGTTACAGACCAGCTGCAACTGGCTGGAACCAGCTGTGACCGGTTATAACCAGCTGCAGCCAGCACAGGGCATCACCAACCCCACACGAGGCTGCTCTGGAGACGCAGAAATGGGTCAGATTCCCTCAGTTCTGGGTGCCACGAGCATTGAAAAGCCCCTTCCAGCTCTGTTTCGCAGCAGCAGTTCCTCCCTCCTTCCCTTTGCAATGCACCCGAGGGCCAGCAACACTCCTGAAGGTTGCTGGCTTCTGGCTTAACAGCACCACAACCATCTCCCTTTCTTCTAGGTGGCGAACTCTTCAGGTCTCCTTACTTTCAGCTTTTCTCTCTGTTGAGAACACATTATCACTATTTCCAGGTAATTCACCCCATTTTTGATTACCAAAGACAGCTTACAATGTATCAATAGACATATTTCCACTATCAATAGACATATTTCCACCTAAGTACCACACCATTAGGTGTCTTCCCCTTCTTCTGTTACTGTCCCTGGAAACACATTAAACCTAGCTCTGAATAAGTGATGATTATTATTATTTTTAATTTCCCAGAGGCAACAAGAACCTCATTAAGCCCGCCACAAAGATTTCCCTGCTGGGAAGAGCCTGGAAACGGCACTCGGAAATAGCAATCCGCTCCAGCAGCGAGCGGGACCCTCGGGACAGGCCCACTGTCACTTGGATATAACGCACTTGTTTATGGCAGGGCCCCTTGTGAGCTGCACGAGGACCGGGCAGGAGGCCAGAGTCCGTGCTAAGGTCACAGGCAAGGTCCCTATGGATGCTCCACATGCGAGTTGCAAATAAATATATCCCTGTGGGGTGTTTCTCTGCTGCTCTGTGCACTGGGAAGGCAGGAAGGCTCCATCTCACCTTGCAGGCGGCCTTTGGAATTTCATGGAAACCTGTGTCTCACTAATAACACAGCCCTGAAAGCAAAGCTCCCGAAAGGTCCATTTGAGGCTCATCTCACTTAACATTCAGGGCTCCTCAGCACAAATGCATTAGGGCCCCAAGGGATAACAAGGTATTGCATTTTACCCCTTTAGCCTTGAAGACAGCTGTGCTACCTGGAGGAGGCCAGATTCTCCCTCACTGCGAGACCAATTTAGAGGTGTAAATGACTCTGCAAATGAGGATCCATCCAGCGCGGGCTGACGAGACCCCAAAGTGACAGATTAGGGTCATTCCCAACCTTCCATCAGTCCCTTCCTGCTCACAGAGAAACGTAATTTTGAACTCAATGGTAGGAGGAAATGTTACTGATGGAAGGAAGGCTTCTTAAAAATAACTCCCATTTCCATATCTTCCATTTATTACTTATGTTTATTACAGTAACATCTAGACTTCAAAACACTTTAAGATTAGAAAGGAAAATCCATGTAATTTTCAGACCATTTCAGAGACACTAATTTCAGGAAACGCAGTTTCTACCTGGTGCATTTTGAGCACGAGGCTCTCGCGGGCAGCGAGGCTCCAAGCCCAGCACCGCAGTCCCTGGGGTTCTGCTCATGCCATGGCTGCTATTGCTGTCCTGGTTGATTCAAGCACTAATAAATGAATGACCTGCCAGGAGGACACATGGAGCGCTTTGCTTTCTAATGGGGTATGGAGAACTGTAGACATCTGCACTGTCAAAAAGTGTCCTGAAGAGCCCCCAAAGCGCTGCGCTCACCTCAAAACAAGCCAGGAGGAAAGCACCTGTCTATGGAGCCTTCCCCAGGGACCTTCCCCAGGTGGCCACTGCTCCTCAATGCCACCAACACAACAAAATCAGGTTGTCTAGACAGCCCAGCGAGCAAAACGTCGCCGTTTTCTGTCCCAGGAGGATTTCTTCCTTTGGTATCACTTTAATCCCGCTTGTTCTGGGGTGCAGCTTAATCCTGTTGCTTTTAGCTTTGCTTTCACCAGTGGGGCTCTCCAGCTGACTCTTTAAGTAGCCACCCGCTTCCTCATGGCCTTTTAAGCCTCCTATCCCTTCTCTTAACGACTTTTTAATGACTCATTAAAGCAGCTAATGGGCAGGACTGTACTCTGCCTCCCCAGCCCCTCGCACAGCGCTGTGGACTCGGGTGTTATTAGCTGGTTGCCTCTCTCCTGGACATCAACATCCCCCTCAGCTAGCGCCGCGCTGCAAATAAAGACGAAAAGAAAAATGCCCAGCTCCCATCCATTAGAAAACGCAGAGGTTGGCACCTCTGGTTACTGGAATTTACAGACTGCTTTGCAGTTTTATTGATTTTTTTCTCCCTTTAATGGCCAAATCAGTTAATCCTGGACGGCATCATAAAGCTCCCAAACAAAGGCAGCCCGTAAGTCAAGGGGGGCGGCCTGAATCCCCATCCTGACCTTGCTCCCTGGGTCGCAGTGTGCCGGACCAGCACATCCCGGTACCCCGCCGCCCTGCTCCGGCGGGACCCCGCGTGTTGGAACAGGGACTGTGGGCATGAATCCCAACTCCGTTTCCTTTAGTGCTGCTCTCCTGGTTCCTGTGCAGCGCCCAAGAGGTGGCGCCCGGACCCCAGCAGATGCCGGCGCGGCCAAGCACGGCCGAGAGGGTCAAGCAAGGAGTCTGTCCCTGTCCCACCTCACTGCGATGGGTTATTGCAGGCACCTCCTTTCACCGGCCTCTGCTTCAGCTCTATGCAGCCCCTTGCACTAAATGCCCTAGTAAATGTCCATTTTGCATTGTTTTGCCTTCCTTATGCTGAAATTTCCCATATTTTAATTTTAAAGTCAATAGCCATATTAATATTTCAAGCATAATCTACTAGAAATTCAAAGCTACCTGGACTCTGGCACAGGCCAAGCATGGGCTCGACTCTTGAATAAAAGGGAGGAAGGAAAAGAAAGATCAAGGTACAGGCAACTTGTCATCATTCACAGCTTCAGTCCCTTTTAAACCCGAAAGGAATGGGGGAAAAACAAATCATTTAGTGTAGGAAGGAAATTAATAAATGTAAGCAAATAAATATGAGTCTTTCTTCTCTACTTGGTCCTTCAGGAAGACACAAGATGATGATGAGCAATTTCTCAAAACAGAAAAAAAGGGCTTTTTTTTCCTGTTAAGATTTGCCCATGAAACTCACTGTCAAGAGCTTTCACTGACATCATAAAGATGCCCCCAAAAGTTAGATATTTCTATGAATAAAATTGCAGCATTTTCAGAGATGTACAAGCCTGGGTTCCTTTGAGGTAGCTCACTGCTAACACCTCTTGCTATCTGAAAGGTTAGGGCAGATGTGGGGCTTGTTAAAGCTTTTCAGGACATTGAAACGCTCATTATTAGCTCAAGGTAGAGGAGGCAGCACAAGAGCAGCAGCTACTCTGATCCACTGGAGCACTGGGTATCTCCTGTAAATCAGTGATAGTTGGTGCCTTTCACAACTCGGGTCTCAGCTGAAGGACAAACACGAAGCTCAACTCTTAATTACGAACAAGACAAACATCTTCTAAATTCACCTCATGGTTCTGTCAGGGGAAAGGAACTGCAGCTGGAGCGATCCTTCAATAACTTCATTAAATTGTATTCTTCCAGATTCAGAACAGACTTCCTGAGAGCTGTCTCGAAAAAAAAAAGGAAAGAAAAGAAAGCAGAAGGGTGGGCTGCATATATTTCAACCCTCATTTTGCCAAAGCTGCTCAGAATTTATGCTGTGCAGCGTGTTTTCACTCTGCACTAACCCCAACGGGCCCTCGCTCATCCTTAGCAGTGGGGAGGACGGCATCTCCAGAGGTTTCACCCTGTTTACACCTGATTTAAAGCCACGCGCCGTCTGGGGGCCTTTGGGTGTTTTAATTAAATTGTTTTCACGCCATCCTACCCAGGCAAGGGAAACAATGAACTCAAATGTGCTCTTTATGCACTGAACTCCTTCACAATCTATAGGCTGCTTCTTTCCACGTAGCAGCTGATGTTTCTGCTCTGCCCGCATGTGGTACCCAACTCTTATTATAGCACCCCAGATACCAGCAGGACAACAAACTCCAGAGACTGTGCTGCAACCAGTAGGTCTTCACAGGGCAAAGCGGACACCGACCTGAGGCGCTAGTTTCCCAGCAAGGTGCTGATTCAACCTGGAAATCTGAAATTATTCACCCCACAAGGCTTAGCTGTGCAGTTGAATTGCTTAGCTCAAAGAAAGTGTCTCCATGCATGTATTAATCTGGTGAACGCTTACGATACCCTTCCATTCCTGGTGGCCCACACTTGGTATGACTCACACCTAAGATGCCCCACGCTGTCTCTATAACTTCCTTACCTCCTCACTCGTAAGCACCCATGGAAATCTCTGCTGCTTTCCCTGCCTTCCTTGGGTTTCTCCCAAGCATGAAACACTTCAGGAGGCCAGACTCCCTCTTCTCGACAGGGTTTGAGGACAGAGGATTCCCCTTTCAGCCTACCCAGTGTGTGCTATTTGCTCGCGCCATTTCCCACGGATGCCGTGCAGGGTAACAGATAAGCAGATTTCTTTAAAGCACTTCAGAAGAATGACATTTGAATTGAAACACACGTGCCAGGATAAGATGTCTTTATAGCTGCTGAATGATGAATTTTTTTTTTCTCTACTATTGCCCGCTTTATCTTTCCTGTAAGTGTGATTTGTTTGGTAATAACCAGGTGAGCTGAACTCAGGACTTCTACTAGACTTGTATTAGACTTTAAAAAAGAAACAAAAATGTTTTACTAGTCTTAAGAAAAGCACAGATGAAAATATTCATTATTAATTGGAAACAGCAGATGAGCCACGGTCAACATTTCTCACCCTTATAAAATTCTTCATAGCTTGTTCTAAAACTTTGGAAACAACTGATTTGGAAAAAATTCTTCATCTGGGCTGATTCGGTGGATTCAAACAAAAAATACACCAGCTGTTAACTGGAATGAGACCGTGTTTGGGTAAGACGCCAGATCAGAGCATGACTGCCCTATGCCGAAACCCAGGCGGCTTCGAGGCACCGTTCGGTGCCGTGTTGCGACTCCCAATCAGGAAGAGAAAGGAGAGCCGCTCACAAGGCACCCTGTGAAACGAGCTCTGTTTGCACAGGTAAACATTAACGAAGAAGGAACTAGACGTTTGCTTAGTTCTGGGTAGGAGCCTTAAAACAATGCCCTGCACGCCTGGAATGAGAAGGAAACAGCGGCCAACTACAGTGTCGCTCAGCTGCAGCACCAGGAAGCAGCTCCAGGAGACCCAAGTCCAAGGAGACCAAGGCCAGGAGACCCAGGAAGCAGCTTCAGGAGAGCTTGGATAGAGAAGGTCTCTGTGTGGCCTCCACGAAGGGCCACGTAAAGGCTGAAGCCCACGGCCGCGCGCATCCGCCCGCAGCCGAGTGCCCCGGGAACGAGCAGTCCCTGCGCGAACAGCGGGCAACGACCTACAGACTGGAAACACCCATAGATGCTCTCTAGAGTAGAAAAGCATTTGAGACCGAAAGACAAAGTGCAGAATAGTGGGTACTCCCTAAAGACTGAAGACCCCACTGGTATCACCTTCCAGGTCAAGAAGCCACTACTTTTTCCCTGAAATTCCAGTTTCTACAGCTCTGCCGACCTCCAAGGAGCTCCTCCATTCCCACATCCCACGTCTCCATTTGAAACCTTCAGGAAATTCTGCATCCATGATGTATTTAATCAGGATCTTTCAACTGCTGTTTATGAAATACAAAATAGCCAGAGATGACAGGAAAATGTGGTGCATCAAAATTAGCAATTCAAGCTGAAACCTTCCTAAATGTGCAGCTGGGATGGATCCGAGCAGTCCCACTGCTGCCAACAGAGCTCTGCTCCTTCCTCCCAGTCTATGTTCATGGGAGCTGCAGATCTGGCTTTCAGTCTTTGCAGAAGAGCAATAACAAAAATAAATTTAAAAATCACAACAGTCCTTCTATTTAACAAGGAATTTCTCGGGGTTGCTAAAGATAATTCAGTGCTGGGGGAATTTATCCATGCCTCGAGGCTTTTAATCTTGTTCAAACCCCGATTAATTTGCTGCATAGTCATCTGCCTTGGCCGAATTTCACCCCGAGCCCACATCGTCCCAACTGTAACGTGACAGTGGGTAGGAGTTTGTTAGATGCGAGTCACCCGTGGGACCCCGCGGGGCCCACGTGCCCTCCAGGAGGCCGCACGCAGGCGCAGACACGTGGCTGCCCCACGGGCGTCCCCGATAACCGTGGCCGTGGCCCCTGGGGACACCGGCTCGTTGCCGTTCATCCCAGATAAGGGCCGGGCCGGGCAGCTCCTGCTTTATCACCGGCCTCGAACCGTCCGAAATCGGAGCCCAAGGCAGAGGCTTCTCCCCTTTTTGTTTTCACAAGGGGCCAGCAGGCAGGTTTTCTCTGGCATTACGCATGGCAGTGAAGAAGACAAGTGATCTGGACACCAGCCTGGGGAATAACCAGCTCCACCGGGTTGGACGGAGCCCGTCTGCAAGCGGGAGGGAAGCCAGGCACCCTCTGAGGCCCAGCACGTCAGGCCATCGCAGACTCCTCAGCATGCTTCCCTTGAGCACAGGAACTATGTTCCCTAAAAAAATCCACCATTTGGTACTGTGTTGATGAAGGATAATCTCTGAAAGCACGAGTACGGGCAGGCTGCTTTTTACTGTGACACCACTGAAAAGCATAAAGCACTTCGGGATTACTGGGAAAAATCTGGTGACAGGCTGGCCCATGCACCCTGCCACAAAGGACGACAGGGCCTTTGGCCCAGCCCAAGAGCCGGGCCTAGGGCTTGGCAGCAGCCACTCAGGGGCCCACCTGCTCTTCCTGGGCACCAAGAAGCAGTTTTCCCCCATAACATTTATTTACACCTGGGATAAGGCTGCTCACTTAGGCATTACCTGTGGACTCCTAAGACACAGTTTGTCATTTCACAAGAGCTTTCCTAGGTGTCCTGGCCCTAGGGAACCAGGAAATTATTAGCAGAGGACTTTTCCACTGCGATGCTTTGCCATCAGAAAATGATGATTCAGTTACATCCATTAAGTCAACGCATTTTTGCTGAATGGATCTTACAACATCCTGGGCAATTATAGAAAGGCATTTCAATGAGGCTGATTTTTTTCAGTCTGACATTTATTACAATTATACAATATAGCCAAAAATTCGGCTTTCCTCTTGCTGTAGAATATAAATGCTGAAAGTTTAGACTATAGCAAAGTGTTCCCACTTTATCAAACTGAGCCGTTTAAGAGTGGTTCTGCCTCAGTTAGAGGACTCTGACTTCTTATTCCCATCAGAAGGATACCCAAATTTAAAGTATGCAACTCCCTTTGGCCAGCTCTATACACAAGAATCAAGGTACTGTATCATAGTGCAGAGTTTTCCTAATTTTGGCATTTAGAGTCATTATACATCTTTGCAAAATCAGACTTTGCCTCACCAATACAGATGGGAGGAACTGGGGAGCTTAAAGCTTTCCTTCTTTTTCATTCCCTGCTTCAGCCGAGCTGGGCTTGACTGTCCCATGCTGTCTTTCCAAGATGAAGCCTCCTGGGTTGGACTAAACAGGAAAAATCTCCTTTGGAAATTCTTCCCTATTCAATTTAACTTGATCTCTCCATCTAACACACCATAACGATGACCCTAAAACTCCCAGCATCTCCCAGTTCAGGAAGCCCAGCAACACTTACCCTAAAACTCCCCAAGTGCAAATGAAACAAGCTGATGGATTTAAAAGAAAATGCTAACAAATTCTAGGAGTATTTTTCCTGGAAATATTTTCTGTCGATTGGTTCCATCACCATGAGTTGACCTGTCTTCTTCTCCATCCAAATCCTAGCCTGTCTGGGCCACTGGGATAAACCTCCAAAAATCAGCACTCCAAGAAGTACTCTAAAACCCAAGCACGAAATAGAAACACATCGTGTTTCAGGACTATTGCCAGTGTGGGTAGGTTCTGGCAAGAGCTGCTCTGAGCCTCACTAGTTTGACAGAAAAGGAACTCAAAGGGACTGTGCTACCAATCAGGCAGTGCAAGCGCAAGACTATTTTTAGTACAAAGCATGTGGAATGCCCCAAAATACAGATTTCGTGAAGGAGGGATAACTTTCTAGCTCCATTAGCAAGCAAACCTGATGGGAAGCAAGTTGTTATCCCGCTGGGTTTAGTTAGTCTGTCCTCTGTGTCTCTTACCCACCTGATGGAGGCCTTTTACAAGGCTTTCCAACAGCAAAACTTCGCCCTGCTCCAGGAGCTCCAGCTCCTCACAAGTTGACTCCGCAGCCCTGGCAGCCTTGGTACTGACGGCCTTGATGCTTTTTCCTTGGGAAAAAAACAAAACCAAACAAAAAAATCCTCACATTTGTTCACAGTGAAAACAAGTTGCAAAACACTAAGACTGCAGTGAACCAGAGAAGTGATTTTTGCTACGGCTGCATCTGGAGCGGCTCTGCTCCCAGTGGGTCGCCGGCCACGCGCCGGATCCAGCACACGGCTCAACCTTTGGTACTCGGCCTGCTCGGTTCACAGCTCTAGATGAAGCTTCATGTGACTAAACAAGACAAAAGCCACATCTGGCCCTTTTGCTGGTAATGAGAACAGGCTGGTTACTCACTTGCCTTCATTCAGTTATGGCCATCACTTAATGTCATATCCCAAATCCCTATGGCAGGGTCCCATCTACAAAATTAGCTGTATTTCTGAGTTATTGTTTTCCTAGGGTTTTTTTGCCCATTTCCTAGCAGTTTGTTTTTCCTATTTCTGGAGCAAAAAAGCCTTACCAGGGCACTTTGCAAAGTGCCTTCCACCCTTCTCAGCAGCCTTTTTAGCAAGAAAGCAGAGGAAAGTAGATACCTGTGAATTCCTCTTGCTGAAGAAATCCCACTGCTGAGGAAGGGAGGAGACTTAGCAGGGAAAGGATGGACGGGGGCATAGGGGCAGCGCTAGGATGGTTACCCAGACACAGCACCAACCTACCCAAAAAGAGAGAAGGAAACATCTGAGAAAGACACACAGAGAGTTCCCAGCAGCAAATTACTGTCTCCTTCCTTTCTGTCAGCCCTTTGCCCCATGCTGCCCCAAGAGAGAGGGCAAAGAGAGGCCCGGCCTCAGGGAGCCCCCGCAGCCGCAGCGCGGGCCACGACTCCGCCGTGCTGCAGGCCACAGCAGGGGCTTCCAACAAGGGGCTATTAGCCCAGCAGTTCGGCCTGTGTCTATTTCTGTTCACAGCTCCCCCGGGGCCGTTAGTGTCATAAACAGTACTTGACTGCAACACAAAAATGTCCCGTTGCAAATCCCCTGGATTGCAGAGAGTTGGACCAGAAGGAAGCTGATATTAACTCTACAGCTGCAAAGTATCAGCATTCCTCATTCCCAACCATCCTGGCAAAATCCTTGCCTCCGTTTCTTTTTAGGTCATTGCATTAATTCCCTTTCATATTTTCCAGAACACACCCTAAACAACGTGCTGGCAAAAAGACGTCCTCTAACGTGGGCTTAGCACAACCTAGACGTGAACATGACTCTTGCATTAAGCACTTGACTTGCCTTGCAAAACAGCCAAATTTCCAGTTTCCATCCATCCCAAGCCGCAAGCCCATCCACAAAACCTGCCCAGGTGCCGAGTTGTCCACATGAGAAACTAAGAACAAGCAGAGTGGGAAATTTCACCTGGGCAGCTCTGTGAGGAGAGCAAGTTGTTTTGCTTCAGGACCCAAAGAAGAAGGGAGGGAGGTGCTGGTTTTCCTTGGTCAATCTTGCCTAGACCAAGAAGGAAATCTCTGAGAATTAGGTGGGAACCAAAGGACCAAAACCGCCTCCAGCTGCTCAGGCTTCTGTTTCCAGTTTTGCCACAAGCTGCAAGCGGAAAGTGCTGGAGAACTGCTCTGATTAAGAGCGAAATACTTGCTAACCAGCAAGCTGGGCCCACATTAAAACGCTCGGAGACATTTGGACACGCAGCTTGAAGAAAACAAAGTCGTAAAAGCCCAGCTGAGAGCTCTTAAAATTATAAGTGACTGGCTTCCAACCCTCATGAAGTCTGCACAGGGCTTTCTGACTGGATTCTAGGCTTTCCTGGCAGCTACTCGAACAGGGCTGCGGATTGCTGGCCTGCTGCGAGCCCTGGTTGGGACCGGTACAACGCTGGGCTCAGGCAAGGGCTGTTCCTCTTCCTTCTACCCACGGATCTGAAGCTGTTAATAAACGGGTTAACTGAGTGTTTTCTCTGTGCTCCCACTATAAAACAAACCGGCTTTACAAATGCTACCCCAAAAACGGGCTGGATCTGGAGAGCTACAAGTGCAGCTCCGTGCTGTCAGCGGGGTGGATGCGCTGCCCTCTACGTGACAGAGCCTCGTGTTTTTCTTGTCACGGGGAATTTCGTGCTGTGAATGGTGACTGTCTTCCCTTTTACCTAGCGTGAGAAGGGCCACCGCATGCAACGGGGTGAGTCACCTCGCCGCCCAAATCTAACGTGTGAAGTGAAAACCCAGTAAGAGTGATGGGCGAATTTACAGCTCCAGGAAATGTCTCCATGCTTAGGTTTTTGTGGAGCATCAGAGCAAACATGTGTTATGTAAACAGGCCTGGTTGCACAACCCGCTTCTCCGTGTCACTAATACCGCGTCCAGTGGTTCGTACGGAGCAGCCGGGCTGACACTTGCCCTCTTCCATGCGGCCCGTGTGGGATCCTGGAAGGGAGCTGGCGCTGTGGGGTGTGCAGCAGCGTGTGCAGCACCCAGAGGTGCCCTGCAAGCAGGAGGAACCCTCCCCTGGAGGTCAATGCGCTCACGGGTTAGCGGGATGTGACTCCGAGGATTTACTTCAGTAGTGGCAGGAAGTGCAGATGCCTCCTCTGGCAGCCGGGACTCTGCCTGCAGCTCCTCCAGAAGGCACAAAACCACCTCCGTGCTGGATGCCACAGGTTTGTCCCAGCCATGGGACTGGCGCCTACTCCCAATTTGCTTTGAAGTAGCTATGCCTGAGCAGGGAGGCTCATACAAAATGTAGGCAAACGTGCTTTAAGCAATTGTGACAAAGAAGGTGAGCTCTTTGTTACTGTTATTCCCCTTAGGTACAATATTTAATACACAGTGTCACTAAAAGTCTTCTGCTCTACAACTAAGTCAAAACAGGTTTCAATTCCTAACTTTCTCATCACACCAAGATGCATTTTGCATTTTCTGTTTATAGACACAGGATTGGAGAGCTTTTTTGTTCAAGTCTGCAGTGAAACAGTAACTATGAACTTTTCAGTGAGCTTCTTGGGAGTCCCCAAGATGCCGCGAGTGCCATTTCGGAAGGTCAGCTCAGTCAGGCCGCACAGTGTGCGGAGGGAGCCAGGCTCGAGCCCAGCGCGTGGTCAGGATGCCAAGCACCACCCCTGTCGGGCACAGAAGGTTCTGCTGCCTCCAATACTTTGCCCTTGGACTCCTGCTCAGAGCTGACCCTGAGCCTTGGCTGCCACAGAGGCCTGAGATGAAGTGACTCACAGCTCTGCTGTCCTCGCGCTCCGGAGTCCCTGTGGAGCGGGAGCCGCTGCTGTCGCTCCGCACACGCATCCGGCCTCTGTGTGAGCTGAGCTCCAGGAGACTGCGTCTTCAGGCCTGCAGGAACTTCCCTCTTTCACCTGCTTTTTAAGAAATACAGCATTAGAGAGAGCAAGGAGCCAGCTCCACAACCCCTTCCCATTTTGCTCTAGTAGCTCTTAACAAAGTGACTTGTAGCGTGGACAAATCAAGAGAAAAGGACAGAAAATGAAAAAGGGGGTATCCAACCCCCTGCACTGAACAGTTTCCCAAAGTTGCAATTGAACTAAAATAAAGTTGCAATAAAATAAGTTGCAATTGAACTAAGCTAAAATAAAAACAACAAATAAATAAATATAAAAGAGGAACCAGCAACATTTTGAATTTCCTACCTGACAGCTGTCCCATCGGCTTGCACATAAAGCATATTCACCTCTCACTTGTTCATAATGAGTGATGGTATCACCAAAAAAAAAGAAAATTAAAATAAACTGTCTGAAAGCAACAGATGTCGAATACAATTAATTCTGTTTTTATTGTTTGATAACACTGTGATAATATAAACTGCATAAAGTATAACAAAACACATCCATAAAACAGAGAAGGCAGGTATTGTAAAATATAAAATACAAATATCATGTTAATCAAAAGGAAAAAAAAAAGTAGTGAAAATATTACAATAACAGTACCAGTATCTTCTTGTATACAAACATCTATCGTAAATGTTTAAATTATGCAGCACTAAGGTAAGTTACTTCTGTCTTCTCTCTTGATTTTAAACACGCTCTAATTCAAACAGAGATAAAACCTATGAATCAATATAGGGAATGTTATTAATCACCTCACTTTCCATGTCGATTCAAGGAGGGATGGTGCAATGACTACTAAAAGAAACGCATTCTAACTGCTTCCCTTCCCATGGGCGTACAGGTTTTAGCAACCAGAAATAGCTCAGCAATTGACACTGAAAGGAGCAGCCCCTGCATTAACAATAAACCCTTTGATAAACAGGGAGCTATTGTAAAAACCGTTTGCTATAAAATTATCAAACCAAAATCAGAGGTTTGTTTTTACCCAGGGCCTGGTATTTGCTGCGCCTGCTGCCTCTGCCTTGCCACGATCCTGAGGGCCCTGTCAAAGAGGAGGCCGAGAGCTGAGCGCTACCAGCGGCGACAGAAACCTCGAGACCACAATGGCACTTCAAGCTCTTGCAAGGAAGCCCTCATGGTTTGTGCCTGTGCAAATACTCCTCGCCCCTGAGGCAAACGCCTCTGCATCAGCTCTCTGAGTTACTCGGCCATTGCCCTGTTACCCGCCAAGCAACGTCAACAAAAACAGCAAACAAACTCCCAAGCGCCAGGACTGGGCTGAGAAGCAATTCCTTGTATTTGTAAAATGAAAGAAAGAAAGAAAAATAAAAAGAAAAAAGAAACAAGCTCTACACATTTTAAACTCTCAAGTTTTCTTGCACCTGGTCCCTGTCGGCACCATCAGCAACTTTGCTCTTTTCTTCTTTTTTCCCCCGTTACACCCTTGGTGCTTCTGTTACTTCCAAACAGCCTGGGAAGGTAAAACCACAATTACCTACCTGGATGATTTTCAGCACTTGTTCAGATAGTATTAAAATAATCTGTCTCTGCACCATCTTTCAAACATCTAAGTAGCAAAAATGTATTTTAAATATAACCCTTAGCACATGAACTACTTCACATTCTCACCTAGGAGCACTTGGGTCTCCCTAGGAAACATTGCCACTGCCCCTTTGCAGAAATGTACTGGTTCTCAACACGGTCAAACACTAAAGGATTCTTAACTTATTTTGAAGCAGTTTGGTCAGACACTAGCAATTATTTGACATACAGGTACTACTAGCTCAAAAACTCAAGCAATGTAATTTGGTGAGGGGGAAAAGTGTAAGAGGTCAATTTATTTTTTTAGTGAGTGAATACATATATTATTTAAAAGTAGTAAAGCAGACTTGAATTTTGGCAGAAGTATTTGAGATGCAGAGATTCAAAAGCAGATCCCTGTTGGCATCATGCACCAAAGTCACCTAAGGAACCTACTCATAATGCTATCAAAAATGCATAAACCCCATTTCTTTACACATTTCTTATCAAAAAATGTGTGCATGTGTGTGTATGCATGATTTTAAGAGGCATCGAAGACTATGAAAAGCAAAATTTGAAACACGCTTGATTAGGGTGTTTTGGCAAAGCCAATACAGCCAGTGGCTATTAGTGATCAAAATCCCTTCCAGTACAAGGAATCAACCATAACAGTGCAGGTGGGCAGCTACGTAACGGCATATATTGGGAACAGGCTGCTACTGCCCAGCAGCAGTTGTCAATTATTGACTCTTCAACCATAGTCCAAGCATGATTTTTCATTTGTACAAAGTGCAGTCAGCTCCAGACTCAAGTCCAGCTATACATCTATATGATCTCTATTATTTAAGTTTTATTCTATTGTGTTTCAGTTCTCATGACACATTTAAAGACTCATCCAATTTATGTCAATGACAAATAAGAATGACAATGACAAATTGCCCCACAGGGAGAAATCAGTAATAAATTTTGTAAAAACAAACTAAAATACAACCCTCCCTGCCCACCACTATAACCCTAATGGCTCTACAGCCAAGACAAGCTAATTCCAAAATTTTTAAAGGGGAATGATCCACACACTGAAATGTTTTCAATCTTTAGGTTAAAAGTAGGTAGTATAAAGTAATATTGAAACTTGTAAATGCACAAGAAACGTTTTTCTTGAATTCTGCACAGCCCTTTACAAAAGGGGCAATGCTCTTTGTAATGTCTTTTGATCTCCAGTTATAAAGATACAGCCAGGCTCTTCGAGGAGCGGGACGTGCAGCACATCCTCTACGTGTGGTTGTTGTTATTGAGGTGGCTTTTATTAAAGAACCTCCTTGCTTCGACATTGCTGAGAGACACCGAGCAGCGAGATGGATTCTCCTTCCTATATTCAATGCTTTCCACCATAGCTTCCTTGATCACCTGGAAAACAGTTGAGCATCGTGTCACGCAGAGCAAGGACCAACATTTTTATGATTTATTTCTTTTTATGTTATGATTTCTTAGTTGACAGCAAAGACCCCACCAGATGTGAACAGCTGTGGGTGCTGATTTCCTTGGTGCTTCACCAAAACCAACAAGAGTGCTCAGCTCTATCTGCAGAAAGCACTTACCATGTTGAAACAAATCAACAAGGAATACACTAAAGCAGCCCCTGCACCTTTGGCATCACCTACTTCTTGCCTTTAACCACCCAGACATTTAAAACCCCTTCCATGCTGGCGTACGTACGTCAATGTTATTGAGGGTGTTGAACTCCATCAGGTCATGGAGCCTCTTGAAAGCCTCATTGGGGTACTGGAAGTTGAAGGTAGAGAAGGGTGAATCGGGATCATCAAAAATATCAAAGTCTGCAAAATCCTTCTCCTCCTGTGTTTCTCTTGGGACACCTGCATACAGAACAAATGCAAAATGTATTCTTTACTTTGAAAAAGAAAATCTAAATTTTAAGACTGAGGAACGTCTCACTTTTAACGGACCTTTTGAAATTCACGATCTCTATGGCCAGGCTTAAGAGAGATGTCAGGAACAAAAAAACTTCCAGCATATAGTGACTGATACGCTGATACAAAGCTTCAAAGGAGCAACGAGATTTAGCATCAGAAAGGGCTGGCTCACCTGGAGCTTTGTACTTCCGGAAGTTGATGTTTGCCAGAACAAAATGGATTATAGTCGGACAGTCCTTCTCTGAAGAGGTATCCTTTGGCTTGAAGACATAGCACTCCTTCAAGCCCTCTCGGTCGAACACATTCGGATCTATTTTAGGGAAAGGAAGCTTGTTCATTTTGGCCCATTTTTCTGCAAGCAAAATTTCCTGGAAAGACAATAAAGTTTGAGATGATTAAAAGCAGCTAGTGTGAAGTGGGATTTCACCTGGACAGAAATAGAGCAAAGAAATTATCACTAACGGAAGCAACTTTACTAAGTCACTCTTTTTTAATCCCAAAAGTCAGCCTTTGCATACAAGGTGGCAAAACTTTATTTTCCCTTCCTTTTTTTTTTCCCCTTTAAGTGGTAGATTTTCCATCGTGGATCCCTCACGGCATGTGAATGCTTTGCAGCTTCCAGGAGTTAGGGAACTTTATGGATGGGAGCCCCATTTTTTAAGAACTCTGAGTTTAGTTCAGTGACAGCAGGGCATACTCAGAAGCACATTTTATGCCCTGAGACTCTATGAAGGGAAGAGGCTGTGAAAAGCCCTGGGACGACATCGAAGCATAACTTGATCCTATGGGTTATGCCCACACACATCCAGCAGGACTGTGCAGGGCTCTATAACTGTCACACACTGTGTATTTATGACAGCTGGGGCTTTACAGGTAGAAATGGGCACCTAATTGAGCCTGCCCAATCTTCTCCACCTGGGATGATTCACAGGAAGGAAAGAGTTGGGCTGTCACGTAAATCTTGGGGTGAATTTACAGAGCTGACAGCTGGGAAAAAACCCACTCTTGCGAGCGGAGGAGCAGCGCTATGGAAACGGAGGCGCGTTGATAAACACGGCCCGGCCGGCGTCACGCTCGCTCGGAGCCACCTCCCGGCGCGGAGCGGAGCGGGAGCGGAGCCCCGGCCTGGGAAGCGGCCGCCCCTGCACCCACCCTCGTGACAAGTCGGTGGCTGCTGCAGGAGTTTGTAAACACTGACTCAAAGGCGCACGAGAGGGAGCCGGGAGGGAAGGGCAGTGCCCAGAGCTCGCTGCGGAGGGAAACACGACCCTCCTTTGGGCAACTGGTTTGGAAATGCAAGAGATTAAGAGATAGGGGGTGTAAAGTGATGAAGCAAGCGAGCAGTCATTGTCTTCTGCTGGCCCATCTGCTGCTGTGACCCTCCGTGCTGCGGGCACAAACCGCTTGGAGCCTTGCAGTAGCCCCAGGCTGGATCTTGGATAGAGCTTCTCAGTCCTGACAGAAGTGGGACGGGACTGGTAAATGACCAGAAACCTGCAGGGATAAGGAGGCTGTGGGACTGGGCCAGAAAGGATAGAACTTAAGGAGTGGAGCAGCTCTGGCTGATCCTCCTAACGCATCCCTCTTACATAGGGCCCCAAATAACTGCAGTGATTCCAGGAGTTACTCCCTTGCATTTGCTCAGGTCTGCTTCCCTCTGCACTGGGCACCAGGCACAGAAGAGCTCATTTCACTTCACCGCCTCTTATGCTGCTTTGGATTTTTGCCCCTCTGCAGCAAGAGGAAGGACAAACCGGCCTTTGTCTGATTTCTCTACCTGAACTTTGACAGTAAAGCCACAGATGGTGGTTTCTCCAGCCAGGTGGTTTCTCCAGCAGCTGCATTTCCTCCATCCGCTTCTTCAAAACTCACTTGACTGTTCCATAAACGCTGCCTCTGAGCACCCCGCATCGTGGCCCTGTGTCAGCTCCCGTGCCCCTGCAACGTGGGTGCTCCAACCCTTCTCGGAGCACTCGGAGCTGGGTGGGTGCTGGCCCGGACAGGTTGTACAGCTCGGCAGCTGCGCCGTCCACACCCAGCACACGACACATCCCCGCCAGCTCAGCTGCTTTTTGGTGTATTTACTTTCTTCTGGCCTGGATGGACTCAGGAATCCTACCCAAACCAGTCCTGGGCTTGTCCTAGTGAGATGTGACTGAACAGTTAAGTATCACTTCCGAAGCATTATATATTTGGCAGCTTTGCTTCAAAAATTTTATATATTTAGCAACTCTGGGCACGTTTCTAGTAGCTGACAGGAAGTCGTGCATTTACATCATGCAGCTGTACGAGCCGGAGCACCCGACCTGCTGGTTCACATCCGAGGTCTCACACCCCTGCCCACTACTAACGCTCACGGAATTTGTAGAATTCTTCTCGTGTCAACTACGCATCAACCCTTTCCCATCGTTACAAAACTACGAAACTGGGATTTGGGCCTTTTTCCCTCTGTCATGAAGCGGGGATTACACAGGGAAGGAAAGCTGGCACACACTCCTACCATCTTGCTGAGCCAAAGCTGCTCCAGCTCCTACATGTGCTCACATGCAAATGGCCTGATTTTCATCCATGCTAAAGTCTGCTCCTAGCTATCCCAGATGGAAAGGGGCTGAAAATCCTTGGAAATACAACATTGTGCAGAAGACGGCTGTGCCTACAGCAGGCTTTCCCCTGCTGTAGCTGTTACCTGCCATCCCACTTTCCCAGCTGGGCAAATCTCCGGGGATAAGTTTTGACCAGAACGTCTAACAACTTTTGAAAGACACCATTTAATCCATTTCACAGACTTCCTTTACCTACCTTCCTCCTCCTCTTCATCATCGCTGCTGTCATTTCTTCTACATAGCCTATTAATATCTAAGGCAAATGGCTAGATTTTTTTGCTCACTAATTTAATGCAATTTGATTGAAATCTTCTTAATATACTAACAGGGTCAGGATTCATGCTTGGTGCCAAACATGCCCTTGATGCTCAATGCATAACAACACGTGTAGTAATTCATTCATTAGACATGGAAATACCTCCTCCTCAGAGCAGGAAGAATTGTTACTTTTCTGATTATAAAAGAAAGCACTGAGTTTTGGTGGACAGTTTGTAGAAGAGATTGATCTGGAGTCTCAGATTTTCCACTGACCTCAGTGACCCCGAAATTAAGTCCCCAGCGAGTAAACTTCTTACAGATACCTACTTGATATTAAGAATATCAGGAAACAAGAACAGCAAGGAATGCAAAAAATACCTGAAAAGTGGCAAAATACTTATATAAAAGCCCACGCAAGTACTCATGAAACTGCTATAACAAAAAGTCTCTTTGGAGGAAAATAATCTTGTCACCTGTAATCATTTCTTCATTGAAATATTTATCAATCCTTCATGCACTAAAACCTTCTACATTCATGTTAGCCTTTCAATAAGCCCTCTGGTTACTGAAAATCCTCAGTCTTAATTTCAGAGAAGAAATCATTTACACATGTGCTGGGAATTAAACTCTGATAACTTCTGAATTGCAAAAAGAACCTGAGAAACTTTTCAGAATTTTAAATGCATTTTCATTATCGTCCTCTATTATGAGATGCAATCACAGTAGCCGATGTACATCAGTATGTGACCACTGGAGATCTCAAAAAATAAACAAGTAGAAAGATTTTACAGCTTTTACATCAAAAAAAGAAAAAAAAAAGCATGAGATGGAATTGGAGTAGCAACCTAAGGCATTCCCTTACGCATAACAGGCTTTAGGAAACACGTAAGATTATTTTTCTTCTATATTTCATCTTACTGTTTCTTTCCTTTAACGCATTTTATAAAGCAACAGTAAATGACTCAATTGTTTAATATCGTCATAAAATCAAATTCTGCAATTCATTGCTGAAGGCAAGATTTCCATAAAAAAACAATACAGATATTACTTCAAACCGTGGTTTACTGAGACCCAAATTATATTTGCCTCCTTTGTGTCAGTTGTCTCATGTGAGTCATGTAAACAGGAACTGAGACAGGGTGGAATATTCTGCCTTGACGTGGAAACAAGTTGCTCCAAAGCTGTAGACACGATAGTATTGCAGATACCCTTTAGAAACCATTAAAAATTTTGCAGCTGATCTCCCTGGAAGATTAAAATCTTGTATTTATAAACATGAACAGAAGGGGTGGTCTATGCTACTTACTTTGAAAGGAGGACTGGAATCACTTGGCCTTGCCGAGAAATCAAAGGAGATGATAAGATCAACCCCTCTCTGAGGTCTTAAGATCAGTGGGTAGGGCAGGTTAAATGTAAGTCCACTGTCCACTATGTGAATCTTCTTGCTCTTCACATCCAGGGGCTCATATATCCTCTCAAATTCATCTGGATCTGCACAGAACAAATAAAAACAACATATAAAACACGCCAGTGAAGAACTGCTCTTTTGACGGGCCCAATCTTTCAAGTATTTTCCAAGATTTGGCAGATGCAAAGTGGACAGAGCTCCAGCTAAGCACGCTGCAAGCTCTTGTGTAATCCAAACTCTAGGCTCAGTGAATGGAGAATAAAAAAGCTCGGTCCAGAAGGCACCAAGTGCAAAGGAGTGTGTCTATGTTGGGGAAGCGAACGAGGGAAGAGGAGGAGGTGCTTTCTGTAGGTGAATGGGAGTCAGGATGGGAACACAGGCCACAGGAGCAAGAAATGAGAGCACCAACTCGCTGGCTGTGAGGAGGTTCCCTTGCCAAGCCCCGTCCTTCCTTCCTCTTCCCCAGGCAGGGACAAGTTGTCTTCAGGCCTTGATGTGGCCCTGCCCAAGTAACCACTGCCTCTGTGTATTGTAGATACGACCAACGAGACAAACCACGTGCTTTCCAACCTCTTCCAAGCCCCACAACCTCCCTATTCCTTACAGTTTAAACAAACAGTAACCCCGATTTGAAATTTAAGAATCAGACCTAATTCAATTTATGCTACTTAGCTCTCTCTACTGTCACAATATAGCACAAAATAGTTCCCTATCTCTGTCACCCAACCCGATGGCTAAAGATGATGTTTCCCCTCCGACTCCAGCACTGATCCCAGTGCCGTTTGGGAAAGAAGGAGCAATTCTCATTTATCCAACTCTTTGCCCACTGCTCAATGACCCTTGCAGTAATAAAACTTTTCTCTGACAATGTCTTCTTGCTCTGCCTCTTAAAGATGCTTCCAGGGTGTGTTTCTGGGTTTCGGTAAGAGCCGGTGCTGCTATCTGCAGAGGGCAGTGTAATCTAAGGAATGCCGAACACAAGAGCATACGGGATTGCCTGTGTTATTTAATTTCCCTATTGGCAAAAAGTCAGCTGAAGAAAAGATACCTTAATGCAAAGAAAATGTATCCAGATTAACAGAAGCTCAAGTTCCCCAGAGCAGCTTTCCTCTTGCCTTTCAGGGTATGCGGGGAAGGTGTGCTAACAAACGAGGCACCACTTCCTTAACTTTTACCCTCATTTCTAAGAGAAAACACTTTTCAATCACCATTAAGAGCTAAACCTTGTTTAGATACCTCTTTTATAAATAGATGTATTCCATAGTCATAAGTTAGAATATATATTTGTTAAGTTCTATCAGAGTCATAACTTCAGAATTACTGTTAAAAACCACACCAACTACATTTTTTTTAGCATTTTCTCTGATCACTAACTTCTTTCAACCTGGGAAACGGAAAGGATTTTTGTCCCTTCTTGTTTAAAGTTAGGATTTCAAACCCCACATAACTCATTTTTCATTTTCATCTCAAAGGAATTCTTCAAAATTGCCAAAACATTCTTCAGTCTAGTTTTATACTCGCTTGTTTTATAAAACTTCAGCCTCATGCCAAAACAAAGTTATCAGCGATGCTTTAAACAAGACTTGTACCAGCTAGAATAATGTCTGCGATTAGCAGGAATATTGCTAATAAAAATATCTTATTAAAATCTTAATAACGCTGTCCCAACTGCATCCAAAAGGCGGGGAGAAATAAGCACTCTTCTGCTTACAGCTTTTGTAATTTCATCACCAATTTTATCATTATAATTTTAACATACTCCACCAATAATGTATCACAATATTATCAGTACATTTTTCATTAGTACAGAGCACTTTTAAAAGTGGTGGAAAAGCACTGGAAAGATCCAACCTCGCGTCTTTTTGTTATAACACATTGCAGAAGTGTATTCCTGATCTCCAAACCGAGGAGAAAAGTTCCCAGCTGCAACTTCTGTGCCGGTCACAGGGTCACAACTCAAAAAGCAAAGCGCAATAATCCCATTTGCTCTTTTATTTTCATGCCATGACTTTTAGGGCAGCCTCAGCCTTTCATGTGATCTAATTTACACTGGGGCAGGAGCAAGAGGCTGGTCTGCAGGCAAAGCAGAGCTCTCCTGTGGCAAGGGGAATAACGAGTATCCTTCCTCTCTGCAACAGGCTCGGATCTACAGTGTATTTCCAAACACTTCTCGTGGCAGCCGACAGCTTCAATGAAAGTAGAAAGGATGAAAAGGGCATTTGTGGCTGACGTGCATCTCCTGTAACAGACTTTCCATAAATACTGACATGAGAAAGCCAAGGCTGTGAGGGGTTTTTTCCCCTATTGTTATTCACTTGGCATCTTCTCCAGCGATTTTGGTGTGTTGTAATGTCGAGGCACAGAAACAACAGCTCGGAATGAGCAATGAAATCATTCAGGGGTGTAAACATTTTAGAGCTTATTTGAGCTCAATTAAGAAGACCGTCCATAAAAACAGGATCCATGAGCAAATTAAATGCAGCTATTTTAAACATAAGCCAGGAGGATCAGGGAGCTAGTACCAAAGAACTAAGATTCCCAAACCATGAGAGCACCCATAAAAAGGACCACAACAACAACAACAACAAACAAAAAAAAAAACCTGTCCAAACATAGGAGTTCGGTTGCTGTTTTCACTGAATTCAAGCCCTTGAAGAGCTCACACTTTTATTGTAAAAATGGTTTTTGCACCTAGTGGAGCTCTCTGCTCCACAGAACCAAGCAGCAGCTATTCCCCTGATTGCCACTGAGGGGTCCAAGAACATCCTCAGCGAGTCTATCTGTGGTCAACTCATGAAATCTGGATCATGGAGCTATTTTCACCAGCCACCAATTCTTCCTGACCGGTGTCAGCCACAGAAGCCTCCTCCTCAGGCCTGGGGAAAGCTGCTGGTGTCTGCTTCCCCTTCCGTGCAGATGGGGCAATTTCAGCTGGTGCTTGGCAGTGTCCTCCCCAAAGCCCTTGTAGGACCTGCTGGAGAAGCTCCAGCTCTGTGAATTCATCCAAATTGGCTTTTGGGGAGACAGCGGATGTACACTGGGAATGCTGTACCTGGGATCGCATTTTCAATCAATTGCCTCCTCCGACCTGTGTCACTGACAACTGTATCTTCCTAAAGGATTTTACTTCCAAGCCAAGCAGTTGGGATCTCTGCAGATCCTAACCGCCATCCTCAGCAATGACTGAGGCACCGCAGGCTGAGACCACCGCTCGGTGACTCTCTGGAAGGTCCGAGACAACCACATGTGAAAAGCTCTATATCTTTGTGGATTCACTTCTTCTTTGGGATGTTTTTTATTAATAATACAGTTATTAAAAGCAAGAGAGCTTTGAGGCAATTCAGACCTCTCTGTGCTCAAGTTGCTACGTCAAAAGTGGTAGGAATAAATAGGCAGTTCTTAAACACATCCAGTGCCTTGCTAATATACTGTGTTTTAAATTTCTACCTGCTCCTCTACACTCCCAGGCCCTCATGTATTAGCAAAACCCAGTACTAGCATTAAAATGTCAATACCCCAGTCACATTCCTCAATGATCCCATTTTATATTAACTATTGAAACTCCTATTAACTATTGAAAACTCCTCATTTCTTTTTCTTTTTTTTTTTGTCTTTTTTTTTTTTAACACCACTCCCAGCCATAATATTGAGACTGCTCAGAGTTGTTAGATTATGGTCATTCATTCGAGTTTAGGAGTGTGGACTTCTAACATTAAAAAACTGCAGTTATTTATATCAAACTTTTGCCATACATTTTTATCCAGAAAAATTGCAGATGACAGGCACTCAAACATAATTGCCTCAGAAAAGTAGGTTCATGCTGTCAGACCAGCATTAATTCAAATTAAAATCCAGGAAGTTGATAGTTGATTCTAAAGATTATCCACATATCTTAATTACACAAAAATTCTCATCAAATGTCATTTTTTTCCAACCATAAATCTATGACCCTCTTTCCTGCCTCTTTTATAGCCACTGTAAATATTAGGATTACACAGTTGTAAACACCCCTGAGACGATGAAAATATTTAGAAAGTGGAGCACAGATGGCAATTGCTCTCCAACCACTCAGTGGGATTTGTTGCATTAACAAATGCACATCACGGAGTGCCTGCTACTTAAGCGTTTAAACGACATCTAGTATTTACTATTGCATAACGACCAACGAGGACATAGAAAATAAGGGCTGAAGTGACAACTACTATTGCAAGGGCTGCTTGGCAGAGGGGTGCTGCTACGCAAGCGGGTGCAAGAGGTTCCTATTTCGTCAGCTTGAAAGCAGCATCCACAAACACGACGGTTTGTATCAGAGAAACTCTAGGTCGAGGCTTCCTCCAGGCTGCATCTGCACCGTGACAGACCTTTTCCATGGGTTTTCCAGAGGCTGATAGAGGTGGTAGATATACTACAGTATGTTTGGAAAAGGAAAGCACTGTAGCAGGAGAAGCTACAGTGTTTCATTTCCAATAGGGAACATAAGACAGAGAAAGGAATGATATTAGGCCTGTTGGGGCAGTGCTATACTGATGAGTGCCACTTTAGAAGGTTTCTCCTGCTTTTCTTCAGGCACCTCTTGGACTCATAGCTGGGATGTAATGCAATTAGCTGAGGAACTGCCAGTTTCTGGTTTATTAATGAATACACAGCACACAGGCCCTCTTTGAACTAACCTGCAACGGCTGCGTCCAGCTCATCTTCCTCCACAGACTCCTGGCTGAGGAGATCTGCCAGCGGGGAGAGCGGGTAGCAGCTGTTGAGGTTGAGGCCCAGCATGAAGTTGTGCACCTTCCCAGCCCGCCCTTCCCTCGTGTTGAAGAGGGCGCTGTCGCCCACCAGCGCCATCAGCATCCGCTGCACCCAGCTCTCCTGGCTGCTGTTCTGATAGTCGTGGTTGGCCTCGGCGTTTTCGGTGCCTGCAGGGAGAACCAAAGCAAGCAGCGGTGAGACAGAATCACAGAATCACAGTTAACTCCAAGCACAGAACAAAGATTTCCGGGCCCAGGACCTCTTAAAATGAAAGGCAGTAGGTGAAAGCCTTTCTTCGGGAAGCAGTGGATTCAATGAAGCAGCTTTGCTGCAGGAATACAAGAGGAATGGAGATAACGTGTCCTCTGATACCTTCACGGGCCAGAGACACTTCTCATTGGCAGGACAGGAATGTGGATGTGTCCATCCAGGAAAACAGAGTGGGACTGTGCTAGGTGACCTGCTGTAGCTAGTCAGGATAACAAACGCAACATGGACATGTATTCATCACAGAGAGGCTCTGGGGATATGCATGAAGTTAGAGATATTTGATAAAACATTAAATTGTACAGTATCTGCCTAAAGGAGAAATTTAGGCAGCGGATTTTTCAACTGACAATAACCTTTCAGTAAACTTAGGGTCCAATAAATATCTGGTTTTGGCAAACTAAAAAGTACAATTCACTGCTGAAATGTGCCTCTTTAATCTAGCCTCTTAAAGTAACTGTTCTGTATACATATGTATGTATATAAAGCAGCTCCTGAACACAGAGAGAGCAAGAAAGAAAAGCATCAAACACCACAGAGTTCAGTGCATACATATGAAGTGAGCAATATTACTAAGTGCTTCCAAATCACATATTTATATTTAATGTTTCTTGGTGGTTATGAACCACTAGGAAACCGGCAAATAAACCTAAAAAGCAACATCACTCTTTCTCTCTAATTTTACAAATAAGAAGTGAAGAAGTTACCAGGCTGCTGAACTAGTTACACAATTTACTGATTTTGCAGGATTTTCTTTTACTCCCGTAGGATTAAAAATGACACGGAAGTTGCATTTCCTTCTCTGCTTTAGTTGATAAAAGCAATATTGTTTTTTTCAGGTGAAACAATCACTGTTGGCCAAGAAGTATCAAGCACAGGAAATACTAGGATGGGGCAAAGACTCTATCAGGCATTCCAAGCGGTTTAGGTACCTAAGCAAGATTTTCCATATAATCTTGTCTTCCCACAGACAAACATCCCACAAGTGCTTATGCCTGTTCTGGGAAATCAGAGTCGGGTACTTTTTAAAAGTTAGGAATTTCCTGTATCAGGTGTCATTTGCACAGGTGCTAGCAGATATCTGCGCATGCTGGAAACACAAATTAAACCAGTCTCCAGTAAATATTTGATCAAAGACCCTTGAAAAATACTGGTGATTTTGCCAGGCTAATAACGACTCATATATGTCTGTATACGTGGCTCATCAAGAGTAATTTCTGCATGTGTATGAAACTGCAGAGCCCTGGGGAGGCCTGACACACCGATGCCAGGGCTGATTCTGCACGAGAACCATGTGCAGTCAGGCTGAAGGCCTTGCTGAGGTCTCCTCTGCAACACTGCTCTATTTTGCTGAGCCACTGGATCCTTTAAAACGTGGGCGCTGAATTTTTACCATTGGCATAAATGGCAGCAGAGCTAAAACAGATCTTTGGTAAGACTTAGCAATAACCAATAAATAAACCACGAGGCAGCAAGCAGAGAAAAGTAAATTACAAAATAGGACAGGGGGATTTCCTTACCTTTTGGATGCTGTGATTCATCTTCACTGTCTGAGCTGTCATTGCTCACTAGGTGCTTTAGCCTAATATTCTCTGGTGAAAGAAATAAAAGATGACTTTAGTTTGCTCAGGGTTAAATGGGAGTATAGCTAATAATGGCAAAACAATTGAGGAATAAAATTACCCTAGTCTTAACAGAGGAATAGTGAGCTGAGGAGACTGGAGCTGTTTGTGGACATGCATGCTCAGAATATATCAAATCTGCATTTCATTAGGATTATTAAAATCTGCATTTCATTAGAATTATTAATTCCATAAAAAGTACAAAATTGGGCTGAAATTGTTCAATACCATCTCCAGCAATTACTTCAATGTCAAAATGAGCACAGCAATAGCAGAGTATTCCACTCAGGGAAGGTTTGTAAGGGAAGTGAATTCATGGAAAAATGCGCTAAAGACTGATAAGATTATTTACATATTTCTGATAACTAATACAAAGTAATCACCCATGTTTAAAAATATGCAGCAAAGCTTCAGAGGAAATTCCATGCTAAGTTATTCCCTGCTTATATAAGGCGTGTGAAGCTGTTCTGCCATCCACTGGTATTTTGCCATTCACTGGTAGCTTTCATTGGGAAAACTTCCCATTTCATTGGGAGGTTTCCAGCTATACCAGTAGGTTGTGGTTCAAGTTTCCTGAGTATTTTCATATCCACTCCCATTTTAGAGAATATGTTTTATATTATGTATGAAATGGAGACTTTAGGCAGAGATGGGGCACAAAATTCCATCTCTCAGCATCTTAAAAAAGCAGCAAGACATTTTTGTTAACAATCAAAATTCATCAAACATATTCCCTATTAGAAGGTATTAACACCCATGAAATACATCAGATATACGAAGCTCAGGGTTCAGGTCTCCATAAGTAAGGACATGTATTCTCCATAATAATATATTAGGAGAAAGGGACAGCTGAGTGTGGGATTTTGTTTGTTTTTAAATGAACTCAGTGTGCATTCTCTCTATGCACTGTTAGGGCAGGAAATGGCCATCTAGTACCATTTAACTACTGATTTAATTATATTTCCCAGAAAAGCCTCCCTCTCAGTTTCGACAAACTGTTTTGCTATCAAATGCATTCTAATAAATAAATAAATAAATAAATAAAAAGCCGTAAGGCCTATCCCAAGCAAGCTACAACTCTCTCCTGACAAGCTTCTTTGACTTTTGAGCATTAGAAATGGAACAAAAATTACGGCAACAAGCCAAGGAGTCATCAGACATCAACAGATGACTTGTGGTTAGCAGGGAACAGATCTAACAACCAAGAAAAGAAAAGCTTTGTTTTCACTTGACTAATCCCCTGATTATTCCAATCCAGTATCAAGATATTATACAAACAATTATCATTTATTTGTCAGCTTTTGAGCTCCCAAAGCTAGCATAATGGAAAAGGGAGTTGGAATCATAACTTTCTGTTAGGCAAACAGTTGGTAGATACAAGAAGATCACTTTTGGTTCCTCTTGGATGAATCAGAAAGAAAAGTGAAAGAAAGAAAAGGAAATTACCCATTCTCTTTCCTCACTGGCTTCTAGTAACATCAGCAATTAGCGGCTGAATTAGACACTCCAGAGATGACCATGAGTAGACTGTCACCCTGCCACATGCAGCATGTGCGAGTCCATGGAAACTTGCTGGCAACTGCTGTGCTTAGTAGTACAATTATTCACTAATATTACACGGTACAATTATTCACTAATATTACCTAGTTCTTCTTCCATGGTGGGTCCTTTGTTTTGGGAATTGGAGACTCCGAGCACTCTGTTAAATAATATAGAAAACGCACTGCCCCAGACACCTGAAAGGGAAGAAATAAACACTGAGTGGAGGCTGGTAGAAGAAAAAAAATACAGGTATGGCACTCTGAGTAACAACTTGCAGTTGGAATAACCTTCTGTAAATATGGATTTTGGAATATGCTGTCATAAACTCAGGTGCACACACCAGCTGCCCCAAAATATGAAGTATCCATTCATATCTGTGAAATCTTTCAAATGGAAGTCTTCCAACAAATTGGGAGCAAGGACTCCAGTTGTTTCCAAGTTTTCGTGATTGTATTTAAAGGCATTTTCAACAGAATATTGAAATTGATTTTAATAGGTCCTAACACACACTCACCCATTAAGAAATGCAAAGGATTTTCGTCGTACTTTTTCACTACTGTCCCCATAAAAAATTTACTTCCAAACAAATCAGGAGACATAAAAGTGCCATATTTCGCCATGCCAATCTCATATGGACTGAACTCCACCCAATCTGGAAAAAAAAAAAAAAAAAAAAATTTAAAAGTGTTCAGTTAGAAATCTTGGGCTGTAGAGGGTCTGCAATAGGACCAAACATACTTAAACTGATTTCTTTCCAAGGAAAGAAATTTCAGCAAATAGAAAGCTAAATAACCAGTGAGTTTGAGGAAATCTCTTTTAAGGTCATGGAGAAGCAAAACTCTGATTTTAAATGAAGTCTGATGTCAAAATCAAGAAGGAAGCCTCACCCTCTCTTACCACAACAGGCTGCTGTGGAAAAACAAGAGATCATAAGAAGAGAAGCAAAAGTTGTGAAGAAGAAAAACCCAAAATGACTGAACTTTCCCCCTCATATGTCAGTGTGATCCTTTGTCACATCGAGTGGATTTTAGCTGCTTTTGAATGCTTTTAAAGAGTGACTAGAATTGCTCACAATGCAGAATTCACTTCAAAAAGTAAGCTATGAAAACAAAAAAACTCCAAAACTTCTAATTCTTCACCCATTTTTCCTCCAATGCTTTAGCAGTGATTGATTTAACTTACTTTATAAGTTAGAAGTAATAGGAAAGACACAAGAAACATCTCTAAAAAATGACAACAAGCCCCAAGAGGCCCAAAATATTCAGAATTTCTGTTAAAATGTTAACAATAAGACTAACAATTCATCATGAAAAGGCAAGACGTAATCACAAACAGCGAGTTTGACTTTGTGGGGCAATGCTTATCAATTCTAAGTCAAATACAACATCCCATTTGCTAAATAGACCACCCACAAATCTTCACAGTTACTGGCATAGAGGGAAATTCCTTGAGAGATGCAGATTAGGAATTTAAATGAATTTCCCTTTAAGGTCTTTAAATGGGGGCTGGCAGTCTAACCTTCCGGTCTATTTCCAAACCATGTTTTTAATAAGAGCGATACTAAATTTAGGAACAGAGTTAATTTATTCTATGATAGGTAATTTTCATTTTCATAATTGCATAAAGGAAGACAATTTCTCAACTTAGATCCGCAGCTTCAGGAAATAAGCTGACTTATGTCTTAAAATTAAAGACTTTCACATTTAGTGTCTGTCATTCCTCGAACTCCTAGAGACTAGAGCCATTTCAATGGGAAGGACTGGAACGAATCTGTCCCAAGAAAGAAGCTTCTCCTTGAAGGGCAGAAACAGAGCAGAAAACCATTCCAAGAGCAAAGCTATATTTTGAAGCCTCCCTTTCAAATGTCTTTTTGAGGTGCTTCTGTTGCCATAAATTGGATTAGCATTTTCAGCCGTGGTTTAATCGAGCACGTACTAAGTGCAGGCAGATTTGGCAGCCCCAAATCCTGAGTTGGGCTGGTCTGACACAGCAGGTGAGTGAGGCTGTTAGGGGGACAGAAACATGGCAAGCATTACAGCCAAAGCCAAACATTAAATTCCACTCCCCTTTTTACCATCAGAAAATGTCTTATTAAAGAAAGAAAAACAAGACCTCTCTTGAAATAAGTCACAGTAATTATGTTCAGTTATGATGATTGCAGAAATTCTGGGTACAGTCGGCACCACCAGGGTCAGAAACACGACTGGTAGTGCAAATAGGCAGAGCCTGGAGCATGAAAGCAGTGAGCAGTGGCACAAAATCTTGCACCATCGCTCCTGGAAGGGAGGAATGCTATCTGATAGAATTCATGCATCTCAACATGAAACAACATGAATGATTTTACCCCTAGCTATTAAACTAGCAAGGAAGAACGTATAAATATTTCTGCTCAGAACTTTCTACGTGTTTCACATTAGGGACAGTTGTTCTGTCTATTCTAGAAGGAAAAGAGAAGCTAGCAAGGGAAACAGCCTGGATCCTGCATACTTGATGATAAAGAGGACAGAAATAGGAAAAATCAAGATCCACCAACAAGGGCAATAGCTTTTATTAGACCAATTGGTCTAACTGTTCCAAAATTATTCTTTTTATATTGATATATCTATTATATAAATCACATAAATATTATATATAGAATTATGTGTTAGATAAAACATTTATAATTATATAATTATAATTCATAATACTGACAATCTTATTAAAATCTAATGCATGCTTACTTTCATGCCAAATGACTTCATAACTCTTGCAACGGGAATAGCAGTTTCAAAGTGCACTTAAGTTGTGGGAAGCCAATTAGTCTCAGAATTACTAAGAGGCCCTTTTGCAGCCAGGTACTTTTTTTTCACAAGCAGCTCAAGAAGACACAAATTAAAACCATACCTGCAAACATAAGCTCCGAGACATCTGGTTTGACATGGAGACATGTAAATAGGGGGAGAGCACACTGAGCTTCATTGATTTTCTCCTTCATTTTGCTCAAAGTGGTGTCCATTCTCTGTGTGGAAAGAAAGAAGTTCTGCCTGAGCCCCTTCAACTTGCACAAGGAACGCAAACACAAGAGAACAGAAGTTGTAGGTATCTACAGCCTGGATGTTCTCCTTTCACAGGCACTGATCTGTTTTCCACATCTACAGTTTTACAGCAGTTTTACAAACAGTTTTACAAACAACATTGGAAGGGAAGGGGAAACAGAGTTTGTAGGAAGATGAAATAATGATAACTTATGAAATCCAAGGTAAGATGGCCAAAAAGAAAACAGTACTGATGGACAAAGCAAGTGCTTCCCCTTGCTGCTGTAGGGGACATGCACTGACACTGCAAAAACATTCTTGTACACAGGGTCACCACTCAGGATCATGTAAGGATTTTCAATCTACGATGCTCCTAAGTCAGCAGCAATAACTAAGAGGGATAGACAATTAATAGGTGGCATCTCCTCCAGAATATATTCTGGAGTGTGTAAATTAAAAACAACTGAAAACCATTACAGTATCATTGTAGTAGGAAATGTTATCTATGAACAACCAAGAGCCTTGGTTATTTCCATTTTTTTCATGGACTGCATTGGGTTCTGCATTAAGCTAAAACATCTGGGACTGGTTTATCTCCTCAGTAAATGGGGCCTTCTAGACAAACTCATATGATCATTAACACACCTGCACTTTGGGAACTCACCCTCTAACTTACCTATTAAATATATGTTTGCCTGTTCTTCAGTATTTTAGGTATTAAAAAAGCTTAATGGAAACATGTACTCATGATCTCTACAAGTATATAAACCTATTAACATACTGCAATCTTGCAATAAGATCAAAGGCAAATTCTATTTACCTGAACCAACTGCACTTGACAGTTTACACCCAATTCAAGTAGGTTCCAAGTAGTAGAAAATGCTGTTTGTGACATTTACAGAAAAAAAACAGAGGTGTGGTCTTACTGGTCTTTCACCTTGGCATTAATATCTTGATAAGCAAATGTTTTTCTTGTAACAAAATATACTTAAGGGAGTTACGACATCTTGGAAAGTTTTTTTTTTTAATTGCTTAAGTGGTAATTTTCATGGATGATACTCCATGACTGTAGCATGTTGCAAGCATCCAGTAGTCGAGCTCATTTTCATTGCATATGAACACACAACATTTTGCGTCCTCTTACAGGAACGAGCACCACTCAGAGAAGCATCCCAGGGTAAGGCATTTTCCACATTCCTTGGGTAGTAATTGTTTAAATGTAAATTTAAATATTCCTATGGCTAAATGGGATGGGTAAAATGTTTCTGAGGTCATTAAAAAAAGTGCACAGACACTATTGCACAATACTTTCACAACTCTAGAGCTCATAAGAAACACACTCACATTATGGATGAGTGTTTCACCTATCAGCATTCCAAAGATATCCGTGAAGGTGACAGGCTGCCCTGAGCTCTTCTTATTCCACAGGGCTTCAATGTAGCGCTTGACTTTCTGGGGGGTGAGCAGCAGCAGTGGGTTGTGGCTCACGGAGTTCATCAGTTCTTCATTAATCTCCTTGGGCCCCTTTTCTGGAAACTCTGCGTGCGAATACAGAGTTGACATGTACCTGCAATTGAAAAGAGGCTGCAGTAAGAACCCAAGCCCGGTGCAGTATCAGCTGCCTGAACCATAAGCCCATAAATAATTTGGTATGATATGCTGATGATTAAAGCAGAGTAATTTATTCATCATTTATACAGGAAATTGCCATTTCTTTTTTCAGGGCACAGAAGTTTCCTCTGCTCTAAGACATACCTCACTGACACCCTCCAGTTCATCCAGTTCATCTTGCAAAAATCCCTAAAACATAGCAGCACACTTTCCAGGACCCAGCAGTGTTTGCACTACGATAAGCACAATAACTACAACCCATGCAGAGATTTAACTTATTGGGTTACCCTGGAAACTGCTTACTCAGCAAAAGCAAAGTCTAGGCACACACGCAGGCAAGTGCAGTTTGTCACTTGGTTGTTTTAGGTAATGAAGACTCAAGCCAGGCTCTCCCGAGCTCCTGGAGGCTCATTTCAGTGTTACTGGCAATAACTAGGTGGCTCAGCTATACGTACTGAGCTGCAGCGAGGCACGCGCTGGGTTAGCTGTGCTGGGAGGTCTCTGTGCTGCAGGCTGCTTGGTGGCACGAGGAGCCTCGTCACATGCAAGAGGCTGTTGTGTGAGCACAGGTTCTAAAGCTTCCCTGTGAGCAGAGCGGGGAAAAGGCGGCAGCGGGGACGCAGCATAAGGTGGGGGCCAGGCAGCTGAAGCAGGCAGGGAGGTAAATGCATTGCTCCAAGGCTAGGTATGCAGCTCGGGCAACAAGCAGAAA
The DNA here is from genome assembly GCF_003342845.1 of Nothoprocta perdicaria. Classification (NCBI taxonomy): domain Eukaryota; kingdom Metazoa; phylum Chordata; class Aves; order Tinamiformes; family Tinamidae; genus Nothoprocta; species Nothoprocta perdicaria. The sequence continues at coordinate 164,641 of NW_020455575.1, forward strand.
CCTGCCTCTCCCTCCAGGAAAGGAATCCTCCGCCCTTCGGAAGGAAAAGAAATGGAGAGCATTAGTGCCAGGTAACACACAGCATGGAGAAAAGAGGAGACAGAAAATGCAGTGAGACAAACGGTTAATTTAGTCAGTCATCAAGCAAGGAAAGGCTGAACAGGTGGTATCACCAAGCTAGAAAAGACTTGTTTCCTTAAGGAAAAAAGAAAAAATAAAATAATAAAAAAAAAAACACCAAAATACCTTTGTATGTCTTCTATGTATGTTTCTGACTGGATCAGTTCAGATCATGTTGCTATTTTAATACAGATTCCAGTTTTACATTGGGTCAACATATGGGGATGAATCTTCCCAAAGCTCTCTATTCATAAGGAAGGGCTCAACTATCTGATATTTGTCTCCAAATAAAGTGAGAGGGCTGAAAAGGGCATTTTCAATACTCTGTCCAGCTATCGAGATATGAAATCCTGCACAAACAGCTTTGCTGAGAATGGTGAATGATGAATTTATTCATTCATTCCTGAGAAGTAGAATGATCAATCTTTACATTATTTGCACCCTCGGCTGACACTCAACACCTAGACATCCCCTAGATAGACCCTGAAAGCTTTTCACGCTGTTACACTACTCAATTCCTTTTACTCCAGCCCAATGGGATCTTTTGCTGCTGCTGCTGATTTCACAAAGGTAAATCCAGCTCCTGTAACAAGCAATAGTTAATGCCCCTTCCCCACGAGCATCAGTGATACAGAAAACCCACCAGAAACACAATACTGGAGCTGTTAAATCTTTGTAGTTAAAACTAAACAAAGAAACATTTTCTTAGTTCAGAGACTCAGTTCCAGACTTGGCCTGTTTTTCTCCAGGCTAAACAAGTGCAGCCCCGGAGCCGGAGCCTACATGTGCTCCTCATCACCTTGGTCATCCTCCGATGGAATTTATCTATTTGTTAACATCTTGCTCACGCTAGGTGGCCCCAGACTGGATTACTACTCCAGATACAACTTCAATATTCAAACTGCTTATGATACAGAAAGTATTTGTTATGATAAAATTATATTTTGTGACAATTAGGAATCTTCCTTGAAAAAATCCTTCCTTTCACAGCAGCCAGTGCCATTCACCCAGCGAAATCCTTTTGACTCCTCTTGTTGCCCCTCTTCATGGCGTGAACCATTTATTCAGCCAGACAGAAAGGATCCCTATGTAGAGATATCCTGAAAGACATTTCCTCCCCATCTGACTGACCAAGTGCTTTAATAAATGATAGACAACTTGCCACTGAAACAGTTACAACAGACACAAAACAAGGCAATCCACACCTGCAAAAGCATTAAAAAAGGGGGGGGGAAAAAAAAAAAAAGAACCTTACCATGTAGATCCAGAGAGACCAGCAATGTAAGTCGCACAGTCTAGAACTCCTGATTCGTAGAGCGCTTTCATTACTCCAGCAAACCCTACCATGGCACGAAAACCACCGCCTGAACCCAGTACTGCTATCACTGGTACCTGTATAGATAAAAAGAACAGCAAATCAGCACATCAACTTTGATACAGATTTAAAGAAGTAAGTAAGAGTTTATGAGCCAACTGCTGTCCAAATGCAGTAGCCTTGTGTGATTCTGAAAGTCACTCTCCAATGATCCACGTAGCAGTGAATGGCAAATATTAATACATCACTTTAAAATATGACTTTTAAATTCCCTGAATTTAAAGGGAATTAGAAAGGCACAGTACCACAAAGCCACCCCATGAGGTTAGCTACCTGCCTAGGTACCCTGGACCCAGGAATGATGCAAAATAGCTGTGTCATTTACCCAGTCCCCCTGCTTGACAGAGAGCTGGGTGGCAGTAGTACTGCAGCCCGGGGGGAAGGCAGTATATGGTGCTAACAAACAGATGCACTCAGGAGAAAATTGCCCAGAGGGGCAAGCAGACTTCCAATGGCATATTAGTCTGGCACCCAGGGACCGGGAGGTGCAAACAAAAAGGAGGTAACTAGTAAAATACGTAGATATAAAGGCAGCAAACTCCAACTACTACCCCTTGCTGCTCTTCCAAGTGGGCTGCCTTGCCCATCCTTAGAGCAAGAGAGCAGGGGACAGGGCCCAGTGTTGTAGCCTGTAGACTTGATCCTTCCAGTCTGGAAGGGGAAAGGCTCAGGCGGTATCACCAGGAAGACACTGTCGTCTTGAATATGAAGCCTTGTTTGCTGAAGATCCGTTGGGAAGAAGCGGAATCCACTTGACCAACACAATGACAAATTCCTTCATTAACAGACTTGATAATGCACAGAGAGAGGATATCAAAGAAGAAAACGTGGGAGTCATGTGCGGTCACTGGTCTACGGCACCATCAGAATGACAAGGATGGCTGGGCCAGCACGTGTGACACAGTACTGCCAGGGAAGGGACGGCTGCTGGGAGGGACAGCAGGGCTCTGCTCTTTGACAGGCAGCTCCTGAACCACCCAGCAAGTCAGGCTGTAAACAGAGCTGGGTCTTGTGGGAGCTCCTGGGTCAAGATCAGACAGAAATCAGTACCAGAGATGGGGCAGCCTGTGACAGACCACCTGAGAAGCAGGACAAAGTGGGTAAGGCCTTCTGTAAACAACTAGAAGTCTCCTGACCTGGCTCCTGACACCGACGTCTGGATCTGACAGTGGCTGGGACAACTGGCATCGGAATCGGGACTCAGGGACTGGCTAAGAAGAATCTTCCCAATTTCTTCGTTGGTAATAAAACGAGTGTGGGGGAATAATGCTACTTACAGTGACCAGTGGGACAAGCAGTCCCTTCCAAACGATCTTTTAATGATTCTGTTTATAAGGTACTTTTTATTCCTTCTATTTGATAATAGGATGCAGTATCATCACGGAACAGAATCCTTTGTTTTCAAGCACAGGAAGATGCTGCTGCTTACAGATCTCATCAGCCCAGCATCCATATAGTTAAAAGAAAAAAAGTGAATGTAAAACACTGAGGACTGGCCATGTCTTCCAGTCCACCAAAACCGATGTATAGAACTCCAAATTTCTAAGTACAATAAATTAATCTACACTACGGCTGAATAAATCAAGTCAGGTCTTAGCATTTGTAAGCTGTTGCCCCCTCAACCCTCTGTCATTTAGAGATCTGATCCATATATGAAGATTAAAATGTATTTGAAGAAATCTGCATTCGCAGCAAGATTTGTACATTAAAAAAAATCCTTTTTTTTTTTTTTTTTTTTTTTTTAAGAATGCCTGTCCTGCTCACCAATAATCCAGGAAATAAACAAAACAGAAGAGATTTAGTCGTTTAGTAACTACAGACAGCTACAACACATAGAAATGTTTATTGCAATCCAAAGACCAGCCTTAATCTAAAAAATGTCTGTGTAACAGAGCCAAAAGCAGCAGAAGTTACTAATCAGAAACAGAACAGAGTTAAATACACATTAAAAATTTGATATTACTACATAGCATGAAAATAAAACCACTGCACAAAAAAACTACAGAAGAGGGAAGAAGAGGGAAAGAGAGTTTATGCGCACGTTTGAGTATATAGACTTTTATTCATTTTGGATATCAGAGTAGTTAAACGTGCGCATAAACAAGTAGCCCCACACTGAAATCATATCTACATATCTTTTGTAGATCCTTCTCATTTTCCAACCTTTCAAGGCTTGAGTTAAAAAGCTGTTCCTTCTCCTGTAGAGCTCCCTCAAGTACCTGGAAAGAAGACAAAATAGCCAACTGCTACCAGCAAGTGTTTTAACCTAGGCTAGTGGCCCATCTTCCTTCTAATTTCAGAAACCCGGAAGAATCTTCCATTATTCAGTAACAACCTGCTTGCTGTTACTTAGCATTAAAAACTCCGTATTTATGCAGAAAGCTTATATTATATCAAGCTGGTAATGAGTCAAAAAAAAATCGCTGAAAATATTAAATGTGGTAATGGATCAGATTAGCTATAACAAAAAAAGGTGACATGACACCCATGGGACTAGTGAGTTCACTTTCTTCTAGTAGACTTGGTAGTTCAAGCAGTGAAACTCTCTGCAGGCTGAAGCACATGCAGCCGCATGGAGACGATCCCTCACAAGGACCAAATAAGGTGGGAAATTATCTTGAGGCTTCTGTTCTGCACAAATAAAATACTGATTCTTGATCCAACAAGATGATTTGATCTTTTGCTCTAGGAGCATGAAGCCCTATTAATAAGGGCCACAGGTATGTATTGGCATCAGCATTCATCATGCACCTACAGAGATAGCTATTAATCAAGAAATGACAAGGAAAAAGGTAAAGAATTAGGACGTGCCTGTTTTGTTAAGACAACACCCCAATAACGGAGCAGTCGCTTTGAACAGCAGAGACACACATTACTAATCACACGTTTATGAATGCATGCTAAGCTTTGAAAGCTCCTTACAAACACAGGCTAATTAACCCAGGCAGGCAAATCCCAACAGGATGAAGAGAAGGTGGTTGCAGGTGCAAGCCTGGAAGAAGTTTGTATGAGCAGCACCGTTGTTCACCAGATCTAGTCATCAAAATGGCACGAGCACAAAGGAAAATCTGAGTTTCCTTCAGCATGCAGAGAAATCTGTAAATAGGATCAATACAATAGCGCCAAGAAGAGGCACTAGCATCCTGACCAAAAATGCTTCCTGTAATCCACAGACATCCCAGTAATTAGAGCGTCCTGCAGGGAGGGAGGAGAGACAGAGGTGTGTGTGTAGGTAGAGGAACCACTTGATATTCCTGTGCCAGAAAGGGTTCAAAATGGCTCCATGTGACTTGCAACTATTTTCGCTTCTATTTTAGCTGCTGATGATGAAAGACAATCTGGAGAATGGCAAAGTACAAGTCACTGCTTGATTTACAGAAACTAAATGCAACCAAAAAGCACTAAAGACAAATCTCAGTGGCTTAAGCAAGTCTCCCATGGTAAATAAACCTATCAAACACCAAAATAATAGCCAGAAAGTAACTAGTGTACTTAAGTTTCTCTATTTCTGATGTTCCATCTAGGCACTAACTTTCCCTCATTTACTACTTATGCTGCCAATTTACTCATTAAGCAAACAAATAGGTTTGCTAGAAAGGTCTTCCAGCGGCAATTCAGTTTCCAACAGCTTGAAAGGTAAGAAAAGGTAAGAGTTAAAGCCCCACAGGCCCTACAAGCTCTGCTGTGGGACAAACGGTGCGGATGGAGCGGGGAGGCAGGTGGCAGAAGGGAAGAGCCCCGAGAAGCCACCTCGCCATGGAGAAAGAGGCGAGGCGGGAGGCGGAGGCTGACGCATGTGGCGCTCGGAGGCCAAAGCCCTTTGTACACAGTCAGCTACACCGGGCCCGAGGTGCAACACCCACTCGGGCAGCTTAGCACAAGTGTGGCTGAGAGGCTGCCTGACTCACAAGTCACGCGGTGAGTCAACGGCGAAAGCGTGACCCCAACTGGGGAGGCCTGGCTACAGGAGCCCACCGCTCTCACGCCTGGCCGTAACTCAGCAGGGTCGTGGCCGCTTCTGAGCAACCAAAAGGCCACCACGGCGTCCTTGCTCCTACGGCTCGTCTGTGTGGCACGACACAGAGCGAGCAAGGCTAGGTTTGAACAAATAAGCCTGGGTATCACCTCAAATAACTTACTCCACTGAACAACATGGGCAGTGTCCCATTCAAGCATGCACAGTGCCACTAGGATGAAAGGGTACCTGTGTGCAGGATACAGTCCCCCTTGGCTGATGGGCACCTCATTTCAACAGCTGGGCATGAAAACAAAAAGCATTTGGGAAACAAAGGTTTTAGGTAAAGTGAGCTCTGAAGAAAAAGGCCATCTCAATCATATTTTCCAGCAAACTGGCAAAAAACACCCCTTAAAACATATAAAATATTATGGGAATGGGTGGGACAGATGTCTCTTGTCCAACCACCCTGGAAACAGGGTGTAAAAAACTTGGACAAAAATATGCACGCCCTAAAATTATTAGCCTTAGAGAACTGTGTGTCTGCTTTAACTGATCGCGTTAGTTTTAGAAAATTTAGACCATGAAAAGCAAGAAAAATGAACTAAGCACTAACACAGGTAGCAGAAGTCTCCTTCAGCATTTTCTTCAGAATGTGTGTCAAAATTAAGCATGGAGATCCATAAGTGCACCCTTATCTGCCCATCTGGGGATGTGTAATTATTTCACAGGTATTTAAGTCTCACGGCATCCCTGCAAGGCACATTTGCTGCTATTCACAGATGGAGAAACTTAAGTGAACTCTGAGTAAGTGACTTGTTTAAGATCAAACAATGACTCACAGGCAGCGAAGAAAACTCATTATGTCTCTTGACTTCTGCTGCCATGTTAAGACTACAGACATCCCCATAAATTCTCCTGCTATCTCTGATCTGCAGCAATAAAAGTAGAAATGACAGGTTATAAGGACAAAACTGTATTTTAAGCTCAACAAAAAAAAATGTTTTTTTTTCCTTCATTGCCAGAAGCAGCTAAAAATTCTGACAAGTCAGCTTAGAAGGACAAATTTGGTATGTGGAGATGGATCACATTATCTCAGTCCTTCCCAGGGTGGATAAAAGCTGCAGTCAGCAAATACTGGCACCTCAACTGATGAACTTTGAGCATGTGATACTGCGAGGTATCATGAGGGAAGATGATGGTATGAAGAATATGAAAGCTCAGGCAGCCACGGTGATCATGAGGGTTTATTCATGCATTCACCTGCATGAAGGAGACACCTCAGGCACTGGCTACCACTCCGGCCCTAATTTGGAGCTCGACCAAATATCTCTGCAGTCTTTCAGAGGAAGATGCTGGTCTGTGCTAGACCGAGATCACACCCACAGGCATCCATTCTGTAAAATGTGCATGTGTCAATCAACAAGAACTGCAGTGCAAATTAAGAAAAAAGAGACTCACAAATATCCTTCCCCGAGGACTGTGATGAATACCACTGCAGATGGAATACACATCATACTGCTCAAATTCTGTCATCTTCCTTGGAAAGCCCATGCTAGCACATCTGACTAGCTAAAAAAAAAAGCTCATAGCTAAACACTAGCAACCCAGTTAGTATCTGCTCAAAAAATTATTGCAATTTAGAAAGGACTCTTAGAAAATCTCTATGTTGGTTACCTTTTTTTGCAGAAGACTGCTACATTCTACTAAAAGGTACAGAAAGAACTGACATTTTTAATCCAGCTGAGATAATTAATTTAATTGCTTGACTCTCCTAGACAGTCACCCAGTCAAAGCTCGGGGAAGAGAATGAGACAGGAAAATGAGCAAAGAGGAAAGGAGAGGATGGACAAGTCACTGAAGAACAAATATTTGGATTTGTGCCATGTGTATCCTTAACTAACTCGAAACAAAGCAGTGCTGTATGAAATCATTGAAAAATCAGTAGGATTCAGTACAATTCCCCATTCTGATGTGACCCGAACTGCCATCAGCCCATTCAGCTCTGTTGGGTTGATGTTCAGAAGTACAGAGGACCAGGACCAGTGAGGCAAGGAAACTGTGGCATCCCCTGATCTCTAAGAATTAAGATTCCAAATCTTAATCCTATAAAATGGAAAAGGAGGAGGGAAGGGAATAAAATCATTTCTCATCTAACATTACAGCTCATTTGCTCCATCCTCACTATGGCAGGTGAAGAGAGAAAACAGAGGTTGTGTTGCCTTTGTTACTGTCTTCATACCGACCCCTTGCACCTCATCTCTCCCAGAGACTAATGCAGGGTTCCAAAAGTGATACTGATCTTGCCATGCAATTCCTGTTATTGAGAGCCCTCCAGACTTACATCACGGGAAGCGGTCAGGTTCCTGCTGCTCTCTTCTCCCAGGAATGACTTCATACTGCGCATGATATTCTCTCTCCGCTGTTGCCGGAATTTCTTCTCCTCATCGCACAGGGCCATGCTGAATCGCAGATCAGTCGAAGAGCTGTTTTTCAAAACAGAGAGGCTTTAACAAATAGCGTAATTCAAAACAGAACTAACATAAATACAAACCACCTATGGATATGAATGGATCTTACTACTTTACATGAGAAGCAATCTCTATTATATTATGATTATCCATGGGATACAATTGCATCAAGTGATTCTAGGGAGCAACAACAGACGAACATACACTCTTCTGAACCTCAGCAAGAAGCAGTCAGAAAAAGCTTCAGGATATCCAGCGAAGCAGCAACCTCATGCCTAACACTAACTCTGTGAATAGGCACCACTTGATTCAGTGAGATCTCTTCCGCACTCAAACGTGCACGAATGGCTCATTCGAGCACCGCCCGTCGCACAGGGCAGCAGGGAGAGGTGCACTAGTTTTCCTGATATCCCTCTCACCGAAATACACATCTGCAAAGATGCCCTCTAAGTATCTTGGCTACTCAAAGGTAATCTAGAGATTCATGTAGTTTCCAAAATCCACGTGGTTGGCAGAGCATCCCTGAGTCTAACCTGGCTGGTTCCTTTTGGTCCAGCGCCTGCTGTCTGTGAGTTGTAAGGCAGTCAGGCACCTTAAGCTTGTTCAATGTCAGGCAGGTGCAATGTGCCCATAGGTGCAAGACCTGGAAGTGGTAGGGTGGTCTTAAGGACCAGCTAAATACATCTCCACCAGCAGAAAATAATGAGCAGATATTACCCCTGCGAAATGCTAACTGCTCTCCAAAAGCCTTACTAAAGAGCTCTACATTTACATTTAGCCTTTAGTGCTGCTGTTTATATCTACAAAGAACTCTTATAACGGTTTGTTTGCAGGGCAAGTCATTCTTAATTTTCTCAGTTTTTGATGATGCCTCAAGGCAATTTTGGGTGTTTCTCCTCACTGGCCTGAGAAACAGCAAGACATCTAGAGAAAACATGGCAGGCACCTTTTTAGCTTTACCTGGTGAAATCCTGGCCCTACTGAGATCTATCTACACCTTTGACTTCAAAGCTGCATGGTGAATAAAACATTTTATACATAAAGTACATTTTAGGGACAGCTTTATAAGGTGCATCCATATATCCTGAGAATCAACAAGATGCAAAGATATCACAGAAGGTAAAACAAGGAGGATCACAGTTGAGCCTGAAGTCCACAAACTGATGAAGGGAAGAGCCTTGGGAAAGGAAATCACTTAACATAGGGCAGGATGGGAAACTCACACATTCTGCTTCTTGATCCTACAAACATCTGGAAAGCAGAAACTGTTCATATCAGTGCTGGCGTTTACAACTATGACGCAATTACTTTGCAGAGGGGAAAAAAAGCCTTTTAATTTTAATCTCCAGATTTTTCAGTATTTGGTATTTCAGTGTTAAAGCAATGGATTTTTGTAATCAATATCATTTTAAGGATAATAGAATGAATAGAATATGGCAAAAATTACCCTCGTTAATGACGCATTTTTTACATGAGATACTTACCAGACTTCAAGAGACAATTCCAAAGTCAACTCTGTGACCTAAACAAGGAATATGTGAATGTGATTGCAGCATTTACAGAGGGTAAAAAAACGACAAACTCACATCTGGAATGTAAGTAATTACTGTGGCAAAAAAGTCCGCACCAATGTCTGAACTATGCAAATGAGTTTCATTTCTAAGTAACCTTTATTGAGACATACATAAGTGCTTCAAATACATCAGTAGTACTGAATACCACTGAAAGGTGTTTGAAAGGCGGTAAGCGATGCTGGGTCCTGGCTTTCCTCAGACAGTTCTCCTCTTCTTGGCTTTCTTTTGCTGACCATGACTTTCCGACTGCGCTACTCAAGACAGGGGACGGGGATTTTGGATACTTTTGTGTGTCACCTAAACCCACTTGGCTCATGAGCTATGAGTTGGTCTCCTTGTACCCTTCTACAGGATATTTAAGGGTGCAGTAAAAGCTGGAGTGGGGCCAGGGCTGCCAGTGACACGTGCTGAGCCCTGCACACCCCAGGTATGGCACTGGGAGCGTCGTGCTCCGCTTGGCTCCCGCGCACCGCAAACCGCCAATGGGCCGGGCAGAACCGGGCACTGACCCGCCCTGCTCTGCCAGGAGAAGGGCGAAAGAGGCATTTCTTAACAAGGTGGGGGTAGAAAATACAAAGAATTAACAAAGGAAGCACCAAACAGACTGAAGAGTCATGCGGTTCAAAGCCAGAGGAGTAATTACTTTATGCCAGCACCTTATATTACTAATTTAGAAAGTATTTCTGAAAATATGCCGTAATATAGTGGTCAAAAAAGTACTCACTCTCTAAATTAAGTGTTCCAATAGAGAACAAGTGAACCACTTAATAAGGTTCCAAAGTATAGCATGTAATTTGCTATAATTTTATGCAGAGTGCAATGGAAATAATAGCAATACCAATTCTCATATACGTATACAAATTGGCTCAGTGTGACTTTGTTTCCTACCTAATTATAAATTTCAGAGTGCATTTGCTCTTCTTCCCTAAGATTTTTTCTATGTATTCCACAAATCTTTGCTGTGTGCTGTTGAGACGTTAATACATACCTAAAACATGCACTGCAAGGTCTCGTATTATTAACACAAACTTTGTAAACCATGATTTCTTCTTTATTCATTGCCAAAAGCTCATTGGCTCTTTCTTAATGTCTAACCTCTCTAACCTTAAAATTTGCATACAAATCCCTCTGATATCCAATAAATTGGCCGTTACCTGTTAATTGCTTTTATGGGTAGCTCATATTGAGAGCAATAGAGGTGGAGTCACCACACCAGACAAGATCATATAATAAACCACAGACCAAACGGGAAATGCATACGCTACACAGGCAGACGACCAGAGGTGATGCATGTTACTATAAGTAATGAATTATACTCAGAATGGCCTCAGAGTGGTACTGTAACAAATGACAGGATTTTAACATATTCAGAAAAAGTCCAATTACACACAGATTTACCAACTGCTTCCAGGAATTACATAGAAGCAAACAAACCCTGCTAAACCGACTCCATTTGCTGTGCACGCAGGCTTGGAGAGAATAACCCAAAGGGCACTTGCCTTTATTTTAGAGCAATCACACTGCTGCAATACACATGATGTGTTAACTAGGGCTGCTGCGTTAGGAAAAGCCCCTTTTTGGAGGTGTGAGGTCCAACAGGAACAGCTTTCCTGGTGGCTTCCTGGGAGATGGAACATTCTGCACGGCACCATCTGCAGAACCTCTCACGCTCACACAGACCATTAAGGTAAATGGAAGTTTATGTGCTAAGAAAAGGACTGAGCGCCAGAGCAAAGCAAAGAGAGGGCAATCCTTCCTTGGGCTACTCCAAGCCCCCAAAACGGAGCAATTTCCTGATGGAAACTGCCATTATCACCCACTTCATGATGTATTCTAACCCCTGAAATTAAACCCTAGTTTAACACTGAGGTATAGTCCTGGGGAAGACTGGTACAATCAGAAATGGTCTCGGATTTCCTTTTATCTGGTAATAAGTATTAACAGTGGGTCAAATCTTCTTCTGATCCTTCAGCAGGACTGAGGAAACACTCTGACAGACCGAGATACTTGACTCTTTATAAGCAGCCACTTTTGGGTGATCTGTGAAGACACTTTTATTTAACCAGAATGTGGCAGAGCTAAAATTCAGACACCTGACAAAGGACTGGAACATGGTCTGCACTCACCTACCCAAAGCCCAGGTGTTGCCTGAAGGGCTTTCTACCACGTTCAGTGCCGCAGCAGGAAAGCTACCCACCACTGCAACTTACATTGTTGAAAGTTAACTGGACCTCCTTCTTCTCTCCCAGTTTCAGGGAAGTTATAGGGAATGCGGCTGTGCCAAGAGTCTCATCCATAACATAGTTAGCGTCCATCAAAGTGACCTGTAAAAGATACACACACATTCAATTCTACTCTAACAAGGACATCTTTAATTCCATACAGCCTATGCTTGAAATAAAAATAAAAAAGGGAGGTAATGGAAAAGACTCTGACCAACCAACCCAATTACCGGCCAGTATAAGTCAGCAGTATTTTTTTTAAAAAAAGGAAAGCTCATGCACAGCGTACGTGGCACTTCCAAGGCAGTCCATGGCACAAATTAGACAGTACCACTGACAAAGCATTTTTCACCTGAGCACATTTCCACCATTGGAATCTCACTACCTTTCTTGACAGATATATTTTATCTTTAAACTTCCAAATAATAAAATCTATCCATGGAGAAACTCATAAAAGTTTTAAATGCGACTGTCACTTCCCAGCAAAGATTGAAACGGGATCTGCACACTCTAGCCCTACATCTAAAGACCAAGAATTTCACTGTAATGACTTGGCAAAACTTCCAGCATTCCATATTACACAAAGCTTTCCTTGGTATTCAACTAGATCAAGCCTCTTCTCATATCCTCCATGTTAGCGCATATACCTTTTCTAGAGGGGACACCATCCAAACACTTCTGTGGATATTAAAGAACACCAGTAGATGCTTCCACACATTCACATGGGTCTACATATAGCTGCCTTTTTTTTTCCCAGAATGAGCCTTCCAAGTTCTCAAGATGTTGAAAAAGAATTTCAAGTTACCATTTACATGGTTCCCATTAAGCGAGTTCTCCAAACAGACTTGGCCTATAAGTTTTTTTTCCACTTTGTGCAACTGCATCTTCTAAAGTATCATGTGTTTGCGGCTTGGACCGTATCTTTTACATGAAACAAATGGAATAAAGACAAAGTCACTTGAGTGACTAGTTGCTGTATATCTGGGTTCAATCTCTCCTCATTTATAAAGAATCTTCCTCATCTTGTGCCACGAGCAATCCTTTGAAAGATGAACTGCATGTTAGGATAGAACTCATTATTTAAAAGGCATCTGCATTTTTCCTGTTAGTTTTCTCACAGAAAACTGCTGTCTTACAAAACCAATGCAAGAGCAAAAAAACTCTTCAGGGGATTTCTTCAAAGCGAAAGCCATGTTTGGGATCCAGTTAAAGATTTTGATTTTTCCAGACTCTCCTTACAATGATTCTTATTATGTTACAGGGAACAGAGACTCACAGAAATCCAGCAGTATGCGGCAGCCGCATGGAAAATAGTATGCTGGAAATCAATGGAGGGCCACCTCATAAAATCCTGTGCTGTCTAGCTAGTCTGTAAAGCCATGCTAAAAAAAAAGAATAAAGAATCACCTCATAGAACGCTAGCCCAAGTGGAGGAGAGGTTTCAGTACCTGGGGTTCTCACCATGGCAGGAAGGGAGTTAGTCACGTTGTTACCGTAGAAGTCAGTGAATAATTGAGGCCCCACCCTGGTCAGAAATAGCTGGGAGCTTTCAAGGGTAGGGAACAGGGAGCTGGCCACGTCCCAACGTGGGGTGTGAGGGCACGACGCGGCGCTGAAGGCAGCGGCAGTGCGCCACGAGGCGCCGCCACTCACGGCGTAGTAATTCATCTTGCTAAAATCACCCAGCAAACTTCTACACTCAACTGACACGTTACCAGGAAAGCTGCCCAGGGTAACCGTAAGAATCTGACCCTTGCTTTTGGCATCGTATCCTTATCTCCCAAAATCCAGCATCCTGGGGGGCACAAAACCTACTAAGAAGCTTGCTGTGATCCCATTTCTGAGCTCCTACCTTATCTTACCTCATAAATGCATTTTGAAATGTAATGAGAAAAAAAAGCCTAAAGAAATTCCAAGACTTAATTCAAGTCTTAATGGAGATGGAGATGCTGATTGTATTACATCTCACTAGTCTGTTGGTTAAAACCAAGAGAACGGTTTGTTGGTTAAAACCAAGAGAATGATGCTGAGCTTTACAAAAGCTGCAGGTATAACTCCAATGCAGAGTTACCTCTTTTACTTTCCCCTTAGATCATTTTCATTTGTTTGCTCCTCCAGTATGTAATTTTCTGCTGAGTCCTTTTTAACAATATTTATTATTTTTAATAATATTTCTGCTGAGTCCTTCCTGGTGAAGTAGCTGGTTTGCATGTACAATGCAAGCATAAAAACACCAAGTACCATCCCAGACTTGGTATTTCCTTCACAAAGGATGAAACTACAAGGTGCAAGAGCTCATAAAGGAGACAGGATTTATGAGAGATTCTACAGAGGTTAAAAAATTAAAGACACTCAATTATAGATACAGTTATACGAAATTATAATTGCAGTTTAAACTAAACTCAAAAGCTTTACTATCCGATTGTGACACCTGCAGCTATTAAAAACTGTTCAGGCATTACATTGTTTCCTACTATTTGCTCATCTGCAATCAAAGGCTCAGAAAAAAAGATTACATAGTTTCATCGGGTAGAAAAATAACATTTTTATTTCCCATATTATTATATTTATTTTCCACAGAGGCAGGTTGATTAACCCAAGTTCTTGTTTTCTTCTTCCTCTGCATTTCTACAAATGTTTCTTATAAAGAAATAGATTGCTTAGACTAAACAAGTCTAAGCCAGACTAAGAGCATGGTTATGTTTTAGTGCCATTCCCTAAGAGTACCAAACTAACAAAGCACCTCTGATAAACCTAGATACTTTCCATGTCCACATACTAAGCAGCTACTCTCACCTTCTGTACCCAGCCCGGAAAGCCTTAAGGAGCTTGGATGAGATGGTGGCTTAGTCAACACACTAGCACACAGAACAAAGGTTCTCAAAACATCTCTAAGCGGGTAACTGGGACTGTGGCTGCAGGCACAGGGAGAAAGAGCCACACTTCTGGTTTCTGTCCCCTCAGGGAGCAGCAGGGTGCGGGCAGTGACTGGACTTCAGCCCAGCTACAGGCTGGAATTGGTGAAGGACGCAGGGAGACCCTAGTTCAGCGCTGATGGGAAGGACGCTAAGCAGCGTGGCTGCAGCGTGCAGGCCGTTCAGCAGCCGGTCCTACAAAGGCTCCAAGGCCACTCCTCGAGTGACACCATCTGTACACTTCGGCTCTTGTTGAGCTCCCTGCGTAAAGGCAAAATGGAGCCTTTAATGATTTAAAAAGAATCTTTGGAACCTTGAGACAACAAATGCTGTACATGTACCAGATGCCGTTACTCCAACCTGCCAGACATTGCTCAAACATCCATTTCACAGCTCCACCTCCTGCAGGTCATTTACCTCCAGGACGTTTTCTTGATTGGGGTCCAAGATGAATTCAAAGGTCTCGTTCCACACGGGATTCACATTGTTATTGAAATGTTTAGTTCTCTTCCTGCAGTCAGGGGCTGAGGGGATGAACAGCTCCACGTAGGGATCTGGAGTGTCAACTGTACAGAGCAAAACAGATGCACAAGTTAGATGGAACTCAGGTTTGGGATGTAATAACCAAAATAGTTATGCAAAACCACAGGTCTATAGATATGTAAATTTAATGATAAAAATTATGGCGATATTAATGATATAAAGACATCAACAGCCCCCAAAAGAAGCAGAAGTTATGCTTTTTATTTTAAAGAAGGGATAAAAAGGCTTACACAGAGTGGTACTGAGAATGATTCAAGATAATATAATAATAATAATAATCAGGAAATAATAATCAGGTAGAATTTACCTAGTTGTAATTATTTGGAAAAGCTCTTTTCCCTCCTTCTCTTTTAATTAATTTGGCAGCAAGTTAAGTATGAAAACAGTCTTCAGTTGGAAAGGGAAACAAGCAACTCAGTTGATACTTCAACATCCTCTTTCACCTCTGCTTGTTTGGCAATCACAGAGGAATCAAGCCAGGCCACTCACGTACTCCAAAATACAGCTCAAGGGGAGCTGCTCAAACCCAAAGCCATCGCAATCTCTGCAGTTCTGTGGAAGTCACCCCTGAGATTCTCACTGAGACTGAGATTTTATTTACATGTCACACCTGAGTAAAGACCATGCAAAAGACTAATTAAAAGTATACTAATAGAGACCATATATATCTACATGGAATTATCAACTGATTTATTCAGAATTGTCAGAATTACGTCAGATTTTTCTTTGACTGTCCCAGTATTCCAAAGAACCTTTTAGGGAGCTTTATATAGTACTCACTACTCACAGTGTGAGTGGGTCTTACCTAACTGCTAGGGTTTCATAGGTCACAGTGCTACCTGTGTAACTAACAGCTACTTAAAGCTGGAGACCAGGGTGGAAAGCTTTTACATACCAACCTTCATTGGCTCCTGGGCATTTAATCTATCTTATCTCTTACCTAAAGACAGGGGAACGGAGGGAATCCATCCTCAGGTGCTTCCTGCAATGCTGTTTCACTGACAGATGTAATGAGTTATCAGCTTCTACTGCATGCTTTGCCCCCTTGAGTTATTTGGCCTAATTGTGACAGTAGGAAGGAAATCAATGTCCCTTAAAACCAAACTGCAAAACATCTACTGAAATTGTCAGTGTGCCAGGACCTCACCTGGCACATTCAGGACACTGAACAGTGCTTTGGCAATGGCCAGCCACAGGCTTGCAGCACCAAGTACCTAAAATTGCCCACAAAAGCTTGTTTTTTAAACCAAAACACAGATAGGAAGCAGCATCCTGGGCAAAACCTCACTGCTTCTCTCTCCAAACACTTTTTTAATAGATTTTTGTGATCAGCTCTGAGCACAAGTCACCAAACTGCCGAGTGCAACGGCAGTGCTCATCTTCCTCTCGACACGAGCAGCAGCACGCAGCTTCCCACGGGTACTCACAGTCCCAGCAGAGGCAAAACCCATCTTTTCTTCTCAAACAGAAACTAAACCGGGGGCATGACACAACTGCACTCAAGGCAGTCCCTCCATCAAATCAGAAAAATATTTTCGAAGCTCAGCACTGGCACGCCTCCCCTCCCCACCTTCATTATCTTGGCTAACCTCAGGCAGGGTTAATCATCCGCCCAATCATGTCGGAAAGTTTATTTTGCACTACTTTTAATTAAGAAAATGCAAACCCACACTTTTAAAAAATCATTCTTGACATGAAAAGGAAAAATATGGGAAGATATGCTGGTTTAAATATGCTGATTTAAAATATTGCTATAAGCTCTACTCATTAAGCAGAGTCTTACTCCTTGCTACTGATTGAGGATGGCCCCCAAAAAACAGCTGCCAGCAACCTGGCAAGCACCACAAAGTTACTCACCCAACATATTTCAGAACATTAAAATTGGCATATATAGATTATATAGTTTCAGGACATCCTTTTGCATGATGTATTCATTGCTACGTGATTTTGTTAGCTAATTTGCAGAGTATCTCTTTTCTTTTCAAAAACAGAGCCAGCATCTAAGCCGCTATCCTTTAAGATGTGGGCTTAGCAAGTGGCTGGCAAGTAGGAAGTAAGGATTCAATGTGTGTTCTCGTTTGTTTTATCTCCTGCTACCTAACTCCTATAGAAATCTATAGAGATAGATAGTAACATGATGAATTATGATATGAATCACACAGTTGAACCCACAACGGACAGTAATTAGGATCAATTAAAAATGAATAATGCTTAAAGCAATCTGTTAAAGAAAGCTGAAAAGTTTCCTGCAGTGAGTAAAAGCACTTTCATCTTAGGTTACCCATTTGGTGGGATAAACTGTAACCCAGCCTTTGTGTCAACATAATTAACTATGTGCACTTCAGACATTCTATTCTCAGTTATTGCAACATTATAATTGTCATGTAGAAACTATGGGAAACCCATTTGTATCTAAAAGAATAAGGTTAAAGCAACCTCTGCCTTGCACTACAATGTATTTAATTTGATGATCAAAACCAAAGACACACGAAGTTCCTCAACTTCCATTCCAAAGTTCCAAAATCCATTTTGTTACAGAATAATGTAATATCATTTAAAAAAACATATTTTTCACATGAGCATTCATAAACTCTTGCTTATTAAGAGTCAGTTCCCAGTGAACACCTTTGCCTACTTCCCTCCAAGGAGACAGAGTGTTTTCCTGCTTCTGGTAGCACAGTCCAACTTGATTATCCTTGGAGCTCTAGCACATCTTAAGCACATCTCATCCTTCTCCCAACACAAATGGCAGAGTTTGAGAGTTAGGAAACTACAAAGGAACTAAGACACCTTTCTGTTGCCTTCCCACATCAATTTCTAAGTGCATTTTCTAAGAGGACAGAGCACCACCCCATCGCGCTCCAGCAGGTTGTGGCAACCTGCATCTGCACTTACAGAGCAGAATTCAGAATTCAGAGGCAGAGCAGCAGTCTTGGGCCCTCATTCTGAGGGGAGTTTGCAGAGGGAAGGACATGGTGCTGGAGTTCATGGGTGGAAGGTGGCTACAACGAGGGCTTCGCCACAAGGGACACTGAACACAGCCCTGCCCAGCTGGTTCACTGAGTTAGGTTCTTCTAGCCCCCTCAAAAAGACCAGATGAAGCCCTTTGGCAAGCTCAAGACAAATTCGTCAGTCTCCAGATGGACAGCAATACCCTTTTCCAGAGTCAAACTTGTCACTTGTCACTGTCAAACTTCTTTCATTTGCAGAGAAACAGCAGTGAAGAGTCACTAAAATATTAGTTTGCAATAGGTCAGAGAAAAATGTGGTTTTCTAGTAATGTCAGAATCCAAGTATTTGGGGTGGTTTTTGCTTTTTAATTAAAGTGGTGACTTCTTGGAGCTTTCAGCATTCAATTTATGAAGTCCTTCCAGCATTAAACTTGCGAAGTCCTTCAGTCCCCCAGCAAAGGCACCAGCAGGGAGGAGTGATGGCAAAGCTGCCCTGTGGAACTGCAACTGCGGTTCCCAGATCTGCACAGCGATAGTTTCATCTCAAATACATTCAGCCCTATCACCACATTCCTGATAAATTACACAAAACCCACAATATGGATTTTAGTCCAGATTTATGTTGGCCGATGGAGAATAGATTATTTCTAGCCTGGCATCAAGTCTACCAATACAAATTTAACCTACCAACGTGTCCCAAACAACTCTGAATCCGCAGAACAAGTTTATGCTGGCGCCGCATCCACTATCATGAGACTCTCAGGCTTTTGATCCCCTATCAAGAGCCCTAAAGCTGGATTTATTCTATTGCAGAAGTGCAGCCTCAAGGCCTTAGTGTGAACAGATTCGTGCTTTGATTTTTTAATTCAGAGTGTGAGGAATGTGTTTCAAACACCTGGGGCAGTCCTAGCTAGGAAGGACTGTGGCTGCGCACAGGCCCGGGCTGCTTTGGGAAATGGTGAGCCGCGGGCAATGGGCAAGCACAGCTCTGAAGTGCTGACCTCTGAAGTTCCTTGTGACTGGAACCATCACCGCAGCATTTGGGCTGGAGCACTCAGCACAGACAGTGGGCGCTTAGTGCGGGCGGCACGTGAGCACCAACCTCCAGAGCTCCATGGAGAGATCTGCTCCTCTTTGCGCCGAAGAGGATGAGGAACAAAAAATGTTTTTCTCCCCTGCAGAATGCACTCACCAGTTAGAAATACAGGAATTATGGATCCAAAATGAGAAGCCAAGTGTTCAGAGATAGAATCTGTTTACATCAGAGATTCTTTTGCACCTGGAAAAAGCAACGTTTTTCCAACTAGCTTTGCTGTGGAATACACAAGTGAGTTAAATCGTGTATACTGCAGCTGAATGGGGATGGGAGATTTATCGGTCTGGATGAGCCCTGAATGGACTGTGGTAAAGCACGCTGTTGCGTCTGTACTCCCCTACAAGCAGGCAATCTCCAATTCCTCCCCTTTCAGTCAGCTGACACTTAAAAGCTCTGGGTATCTATGCCCAAACTGCACCAAACCACCGTGGCATCGCAGAGCCAGCTTGGCCAACCAGAAGCACGTCTGGAAATGAAGACAAGGCCAAAGCAGGAGTCTACAGAGACAGAAAGGCACCGTGATGCTGCGCTGGGAGTCACCTCCTCTCTCCCTGCCGAATGCTGCCGGGCTGGGCTGGCAGTTGGACCCGGTCTCGTGCCGCAGGCAGGGCAAGGCACGTGCTGAAGCACCCTGGCTCCTCCTCTGCTTTGGGAGAGGCAGGGAACGTGACAGCCACACTGCCAAGGTGCAAGCACGTCTCTCTAGCCTCCAGGGAAATTACTGCTGGTTGCAGCCACATGGGCTAAAACCATCAGCAGCTGCTTTCTGTCCTCATGCTGGCAGGCTCTGCAAGAGGATTAAGCTGTTGGCTGGACTGCTCCCAATACTTTAACTTGTTTATCTAAGCAGCATAACCACAGTGGAAATAGATCCTTAATTCCAACTGGATGGATAGAAACTGAGATACAAGCTGGACATCTAGTGCCATGAGCTATCCAAGCTTTAAACTTCTTACATTATTAAAAAAAGGAATCTTTTCCCTACAATGGCCCAGCATTAACCTGTAGATGATTGTAACATGCAAAGCAGATAAAGCAAATAAAAGCTGAAAATAAATACAGAATATGATTAAGAAAGATAATGGATCCCTAGGAACAGAGTAATACAACTAGTTTCGTTTGTAGAAGCTATATATTGTTTTGAAAACCACTATGCTTAAAGAAAAAAAATAGGTCATTAGAAAAGGTCTTTAAAAACATAGGATATGTTTTCCAATGTTTCATTTGGTCCAATTTCCAATCAAGCCCCTTAAAAATCCAGACAAGATCCAGATGAAAAAGAACCAAAGTTTGCAACTTCCTCTTTCTGCACACTGTTGACGTGGATTCTGGGTTTGCTTGTTCTGTTTGCAAAGACAGAACTGTGCTGACTGGTGTTGTTAGGACAGCAAAACCTCGAGTGGGAAAGACACCTCCAAAGGAAGGCAATGAAATTAAAGCAAGGAAAATCAGTAAAGGATCTGCTCTTCCATGAAGGCAACAGCAAATGAACCAATATCTGAAACAGAGAAATTGAATGAACTTCTGAAAAAGCAGTAGTCTGCCTTGGAGAAGAGGCTCTCAGAACTTCTTAACAGCACAGGTCATTTGTTTGCTGGTCTCAGATCACTCTGCAAGATTTCTGAGCTTAGAGACAATGGGAAATCTCAGCCAAGTGAAATAGAGAGCGGCCTGGAAGCTAGCTCCAACTTTCCCTTTTGTTTCAGGCGTCCAGATCCGCCAGGAAAGAACGAGCATCTCCTGAATCAGCACTGTGGTGCATGACCTGTTCACACAAGAAAACACAGCCCGCAGATGTTACAGGGTGGCATGCAGCTACCATCTGATTTTAGGGGTGACACAATCATTTTTGTTCTTCACTAACAGCAAATTCAAGTGTGGAAAATAAAATACAGTAACACCTGTAAACACAGTATAGCTCCCTGGTCAAGGCTCAAGGAGACAACAACATGTGACATTCATGATAGGCTTTCTGTCAGGGACAAGATTTCAAGACCTCATTTGCAGCTCCTTGAGCAGAGCCGGACCTCAGAAGCAAACACGCAGCACATACCATATATACAGGCATTCCCATACACTGACCAAACCTAGATCTGGTCAGATCCAACACACACACTCTAAAAAGTTACCAGTCATGGGAAAGAAAGGCAAACCTGTAAAACAAGTAAAGCAGCTGCAATGCATTGTGCATGCACATGGGTGCTTATAGTGAGCCCACCCATGTCCTGGAGCAGGGGACAAGAATCTCCTCAGAAAGCAGCATTTAACGTCTCTAGGGGTATAAAGCTCCATCTCAGCACTCCAGGCCTGCCCAGAAGGGAGAGGCTCCCAGTTTACAGCCAGACAGTGAATATACAAGGAAACGTAAATGAACTGAAAATTTCTAGGGAGTTTTTTGGCATCTCAGGCACTCACTGGGGACATGGATAAAAAGAACAGAAGCAGAAGATAAATCAAAACATCCCCTTCACGACAACCTCCATCACCAGTAAATAAAAGTGTAACTTTGGCTCACAGAACAGTCTGTGAATTGCACTAAGTGCAACAACTCTGGCAGAGATCACCACACTGCCTCTTAGCTCCCTTAGCATCACAGAGCCCCCAGTGCTCCTACCTTCTCTTCCACTCTCCTTTCTTCCCCACCTAACTGCCTCTCCCACCTACCCCATGTTTAACAGCACTAGATACCAAACAAAAGAGTTGTTAACCTGCTGTGGCAAAGCTACATATTAGAGGAGATAATTTCATGAAAGCAGCTTCCGGAATGTGTCAGCAAATAAACAACATTTATATCAAACTCCCTGAGGGGGAGGAACACGGCCCCACACTCATCCTCCTAGCCTCAACCTGCAGTATCAGGCAACGCTCTGCACGGAGTGCCAGGGAAACAGAGATGAACTGATAACACCACCACAGCCATAATCAAAACAGCATTTTTTTTTATTTGTTGGCTGAAACTGTTTTATTTGCTCCCTCTTTCCCTCCTAAGAGCAAATAAAAGTTTTCACAAGTTCATAATGTTTCACAGCAGTTTCCTGTTCTGCAGCTAAGTCTGGAGACTCCAAAGTTTCACAGAAAGGAATAGTGGGATCTTGTATAATACTCCACCACGAGATCTGCTTCTCTGCCCTCCTTTTTTTTTTTTTTTTCTCCCTTTTCTCTTCTTTCTTTTTAGAGCATTGACTCAGCAGACTTTGGTTTCTCGCTTGTAAGTGTTCCCACCAAACCACAGCCTTTTGAAGATCCAGCAATTGCCAGTTTCACCCAACTCAGAAGAGCATTTCCGACTAAGCCGGAGACGGAACGTAGGTGTTGCTGGCTTGTAGGCAAATTATGTACAACTCATTCAGCTTTTTGGATCAATGGAAAGAAGGAGCGGCAAACCTGCTTTATGAGCTAAAGCGAGTGAGCAATTAAATAAGTGCATTGCCTTAGGTTTAACAGCAAGGAAAGAAACCTACGACCTGTGAATGCATGACAAGCTTCTTGTGTCATCTCCCTCTGCCTCAGGAAAGGGCCTCCTCGAACAGAGCTGAAAGATGTGGAACCAGAAAAAGAAATACTCACGCATATCGCCAATCGCCCCTTTCGTGACATTGGTGGCTCTCTTTACTGTCACAGTGAACACGTGCGAATACTGGTGCTCCACCTGGAATTCAGAGAGGTAGAGGTGATTAAGCTCCAGAACCCCAAAACATCAGAAGAGGTTTCTTCTTGTCCAAAAACTGGAAAAGAGAGATCCCCCAAATCAAAATGTAAGCAAAATGCATACTGGATAGAGCATCTTAAAGCACAACTGCAGCCCGTAGCTTTACTGCAAGGTCAGACCTCGTATTAGGGTTGCTGGATTTTCCTGCAGCCACACCTACTTAACAGGTTCTTCATAACGAGCTCTTATTTTTTTTCTAATCTCAGTGAACAACCCTCCTCCTCTCTACGGAACTTGCTTTAAGGCATTTAGTCAGTGACAACTTGGTATGGGAGAAGAAAAGCAACAAAAGAAAACCAACAAAACACACACACACACGAAAATGGGCTATTTTAAAACATGCTTGTGTTTCTTCCAATAAAATGGGTATAATTATGTCTAGGATATGTTCTGGAGCATATCCATGCATCTAGCAGATGCAAGGGCCATTATTAGCAACATGGGGAGTCCCCAGGTCCTTTTTGGTACACATCAATATTCCAAGTGTAGGCAGCCCCACATCAAGGAGGGCAAAGGTGAAAAGTGAGCTGGGAAAATATCCACAAGCTGCATTTTTTTGTACTTCCTAGTGCTTCCCACTCACTGCAAAGCCACGAATGGGGCAGGGCCTAACAAACGGGTGTCCCATGACTATTTTTTTTTTTTTTTTTTTTTTTTTTTTTTTTTTTTTTTTTTTTTTTTTTTTTTTTTTTCCCCCCCCCCCCCCCCCCCACCTTGCCTACAGGGTCTGTCCCACTGCACACCACTACGAACATCTGCACTGCAGGTGACAAGGTAGGCAGCTGGGACCTTTGGCAGGGCCACAACACAGAGCTAACGAGGAAACTGTTCAGCATTAAAAACTGGAGCCAGAAGGAGGTCTCAGGCTCTCGCCTCAGAGCACTCCCACGTACACTGCTATCTTAGTGCCAATCTTCATGTTACCCAGGCTGTCTGGCTGCTGGCACCGCCTAGGCACGGGCACGGCCCGCAGGCAGCCAACTCCGCTCCCACGAGGGCGAGCGGCTCCGGCCACACAGCCCCTGCATTAAGAACACACCTCCTACAGCATCTCACCTATCATACACTCCAATGCGCCTGTACTTCAGCTCTCAGCTTGTAAAGCTGAAATAATGATGCCTTTTTTATTTTTTTTTTTCCCCATTCATCTCTTAACTTGGTGGATCCCAGGGCCTCGGCGTGTCGGCTGCGAGGCGCCCGTGTCACCGCGCAGCCGGGCCCCAGACTTTCCTCTTTCGCACAGACCGGGGGAGTTGCCTCTCACATCCAACCTTGTAATTAACAGGGACAACCCAGAGTACAAACACGCCACCTCTTCCCTTATTCTTGGCTGTTAGGAAAGAGTCTGTCCTCACAAAGACCGCAAGTCAGGGAGCACGGAGCATTTAGCAATGGAGGAGGATGGGGCTGTAATTAAGTTGCACATCTGGGACAGGAAGCATTGGAATTAGTTCTCAGGGCTAAAAAATAACTGGAAAGCACTTATACCCAAGTAAGCTTTGTTCATATAAAAAAGTGACTATTTGCAACCTGAGAGGGGGGAAAAAAAAAGGGAAAAAAACTATTTTTCACTTAGGAGTTGTCAGCCTTCAGCGAGATTAACTTGCATGTAATATAGATGTCCCCTGAAAATACCCAAAGAAATATTCTAAATACTTTTATGGATCCAGCCCTTCCTAATTTAGATGACTAAGCTGTATTTTCCAAGGTGACTTATGTTCACCTTAAATCTTGATAAAAATCTGTACATTGCCAACTCCCTAATTACTTCTGAAAACTGGAAGTTGGCATATAAATCACTGAAGTGTTGCAACCCTGAGTGGGGCAACATCTGCATGCCTTTAAAAACCTAACCCATGCGAAAAGCTTCAGAAGCTCGTAATTTAACAGCCTGAATCCTATCTTCAGAAGTGACCTGAGTTTAAGTATTTTCTTCCACTGTGCTTCCTCTTTCTTCATAAAGGAGGAAGGAGAAGAGTGTTCAATGTGGCACACTGCACAGCAGCCACCTCTGGACATGTTTTCTTCTGCACAATACAGACTTCGTCCTCTACAATCTGTTTCTGCATCCCTCCTACATCCAGGCACAGGGTTTCTGCATATCCAGGACAGTCGCTGCTCAGGCTCTCCTGCTCCCACCCCAGAAACCTTCAACCCTTCTAAGTTCTCCTCCTGCCTCTTTCCTTCCTCTTCTGCCGTTAACTGTTTTTTTCTCCCAGCAAATTTCCCTCATTATCTTATTTCCTCTATTTTACATAAGGCATAAGTATCATTTCATTCATGTGGACGTCAGTACCACTACCTTCCCACTTCTCAACACTGAAATTTGCTGCAACACGATCAGGTTTTGTCTACGTATGTTTTGTGCTTACTGAGAATGCAAGGTATTTGCATGTGTTAAGCATAATTTTCATAGTCCAGAATACATAAGTCATTAAATGTAACTCAATCACAAGATCTACTTAGGCACACCAGGAAGTTCTGGTATAGATCGATTGTGTAATAAGTATTTATTATTTTTACTTCCTTGACATTAAGTAGGATATCTGAGCTGACAATGGAGGGGAAATGTGAAAAGGTCTACTTGTCTTTAAATAACAGATTTTAATAAAGTCCATTCTCCTAATGTGATGTTATACACTAAAGACAGATGTTCCTGCAGACATACTTTTTAAATTCTGAATATTTATCCCAACATGAACATAACTTGAAT
This sequence comes from Nothoprocta perdicaria, assembly GCF_003342845.1. NCBI lineage: Eukaryota > Metazoa > Chordata > Aves > Tinamiformes > Tinamidae > Nothoprocta > Nothoprocta perdicaria. Next base: position 190,285 of record NW_020455575.1, read on the forward strand.
ATATCTTTACAGCAAATTTCACAAAACTATGGTGTAAAATACAAGTTTTACATCTGTTAGCTGCAGAGTCATGTAAAGGATGCAACTGTGTGGGGTGGAAACCACATAATTGATAAGAGATTGTTTCAAGGAAGCAGACAGGGTATTTTTAGCAATGCAAAAGTTCACCATTACAACAAATGGATGGTGTGCCTCTCAAATGAATTGCTTGCCTGCTGTGACAGAGGCCAGTTACGAAAAGCAGTTGATAGGAACACACCCAGCTCGTTTCGAGATTCCAGCTTGCGCAGGAACTGCAATGTGTTCTTTGGCAAGTCACTTGAGCAAAGATATGGGAGTGAACACTACAGCCTAAACCCAGCTTTGCTTTGTTTTTTTTTTTTTTTATGTTTTATTTTGTTTTAAAGTTGGTCTAGCTTTCTGCCAGTTGGACAAAGTGAATTGGCTCACTTTGAGATCAGGTGAGTTGTGGGCTGGTACAAAGGATGCAGCAAGAACACATGTCTGGGGGAAAACAGCAAGGAGGGAGCAAGGAGACTTTGGCAGGATATGCTGTACAGCTCATCTCCCTGACCTGTATCCAGAGTTTGCAGGCAAGTATTTTCACGTTGCTTTTTAAAAACAAACAAAAGCCTACGCATTACTGATATGTATTTGTTCAGGACCTACCAAAATTGCCAACTTGCCTTTATTTATCCTGGTGGTAACGTAAGAGAGTTACTTGTTAAGTAGGATATTTGTGCTATAAAAGTTATACCAACTGTCCACAAAAATAATATGATGTATGTCAAAGTTTTCACTGGCAGTTTAGTGTGACAACCGGTATATGAAAAATTTATATGCAATAAAGTAATCAAATACAAGCCTTGAACAAGCAACTCCTTTAAAATCTTACTCTCCTGAAATCATGCTTAGGAGGAGTCTGTATTCTGCATTGCTAATTGCCATAGGCCAATTATGCACCGGCAGCTACACTCATTAATTCATCATATACTTTTGAAAAAATAACTCAAATATATTTCAAATTTTGCTCAGATAAGTTTTTCAGATAAGTTTTTCCTTTCAAATTACTGAAAATTATACTAAGGAATTCATGATAACACTGACGCTTTGTGGTTATTGCAGGCAACTTCTTACAGAAGAAGCTACACAAGGCAGTATTCATAGAATATTCAAACATACTTACCACAATGTGCTGATAAGGGTCTATGAAGGACATCTTTGTTTCAATTATTTCTGTTCAAGACAGGTGTCAGATGCACAGCTGAGTTCCACACTGATGAGGCTTCCCAGGTCTCCAAAGCAAAATTTAGAGTGGTAATCTTTTAACCACTAAATAATGAACAGGAACTGTAATTAAAATTCATATGTTACTTTCAAAATACAGTCTGTAATGGTAAAAAAGCCATCCCGTTTTAAAAAGGTTCCCAGAAGTTATTTTTTTGAGAGATGTTAATTCACTATATGGAAGTATAGATTTCTACCTGCCTGAAGCAAAGTTTCTTGTGCTCATTTCCTTCACCTTAGTGCAAGAGCAAGAACAAAATACCCTGAATTCCAGTCATCCAAGTGCTTCTATTGGCTCTATGATAAAACAATAAAGCAATCGTAGTCAGTTATTTACTTTCAACTGTATACAATTGCATACATGCAATGCTAGAATAATCAAAACCATTGATTAATAGCTTTTATTGCAGTAACAAATTCTTGCATTCCAGACTTTGGTTCTCTGTTAAGGTGCGACCAGGGCCAGGACAGAAGAAATAAAGCTCCAGACAGAAGCAGCAAAGCTCCTCCTTGCCCCTTCCTTCTGCACAGGCTGCCATGCGAGTGTGTTGCCCTGCAAGCACTTCAAGAACTGTGGAACTGCAAGAGCCGCTAGCGGGACGGTCGGCAACTTGCACCGGAGCTGCAGCCCTTGGCAGCCCGTCTCTTTAGGCAATTTAATGCAGCTTCTAAGAGGAAGCTTTTTCTCAAATAGTAGATTGCTGAAGTGGCATCTGAGTGCAGCCAAGAAACCAGCTGCTTTAACAAAAACCAAACACACAAACAACAACAAAAAAAATCCCACGACTTTGTGAAGATTTCTGCCTAAATCAAGGGCCACTGGGGGCCTTGCATTTCAAAACCATGTTCATCTTCCGAAGTAAGATAACAATAGGAGTATTAGTCTTTTCTGAACATCTGAAAATGCAGAAATGGCAGGCCAGGGTCAGACTTACAATTCAGTTAAACCACAGGCACCAACAGAAGCTTTAGGGGGAAATGAGAAAAGCATCACACAAGCCTCAGCCTCAAGGAAATCCTTCCTGCCAATTCCCAATTTTTAAAGGGCAGGATAAGCCTTGAAGGAGGATGATCTATGTCACTTCCAAAAAGCCCCCAAGACATCCTGTATAATGCAGCCCAAAAAAATTCCATGCAGTTTCAATCATTTCAATACACTGTGTCTCTTCTTTGAACCTGTCAGACTCAATATCCTGAGGCTGGAAACTGCAAGGGTTTATTTTTTAAAAGTCCAGGGAAGTCTGCCTAAGAAAGGCTTTACCATACTTTCAGTTCATAGTTTTCATTTAAGGCAGCTCGTTGCCTGGGGGCAGGAGCTTTGCTAGAAAAAGGAAGTAGCTTTTCAGACTTGAAGCAAAACCTCTACCACACAAATATACCTTTACTTATGGTCCCGTAATAATTACGGAGACTTTTTACATTTAAATCCTACCGGTTCAGTTAAGCAATGGTGTAAACAGGCAGACAACAGGGAAGCAATATTAGGTTTATCTGCATATTGTGTAATTGGTTTGTTGCACTGCAGTTTATTTCACCTTGTGTCCTACTTAATAGGACGTTCTAGAGCCGTGATCAACAAGCTCGGCCACATCAGGGACTGCAGATGTGTTGTGGTCTCCAAAGGGGATAGAGAAGATAAGCCAGGACAGAAATTTCCATCATTACGAGAAAGAGGAAGTCTAGAGCCTACAGAATAGAAAATGCAACTACCTTCAGTTACTGTGCTCATTTTAAGAGGATGCCCTGAACTACATCAATGATATGGCTCTGGAATTAAGAGAAGTGATTAGGCCTACAAAGTAAAATCAGGTTTGGGTTACTTATCTGGTATCCTGGGGGCAGGGCTCCAGCTCTCTGAACTATCAGTGAACTGCCTTAGTCCCGAGATCATCCCTCACTTCCTACAAGCCCCTGCCTCATTTGTTGCAACATGTGCAGGAAACAAGCTCCAGGGGCACAGTGAATCCCTGGGCGCCAGCTCTCCCGCACGTGGGACAACGCAAGGATACGTGGACACTCTATCAGACGTATCCCTATCACAAGGATATGTGCAGCTCTATTGGACACACACAAGCACAAGGGGTGAGCGAAGGGTAGCAGTGTTCCCTGAACTGGGATACAAGGACCAGGGAGAAACGGAGCCAGGTGCAGTGTGGAAAGCAAAACAGCCCCTTCTCCAAGCAACACCTCCAGCCAACAGCATAAGGGAGCCCAGCCCAAATAATGCAGCACCAATCTTCAGTGCTTGGCTTGCTCATGGTCTTTCAGGTTTGGAAAAGATTTCCATTTATCCAATAACACTGCTACAGATAATACAGTTTTCCTAGGTATGCCCAGAAGGAAGGACAGACAGAGCAAGGAGATCTTGCTGGCTATGAGCTTCCTGCACAGCCTTGCTGAGGAAAGAAACCCCAGAATTGAGTAAAGCACAACTTTGGATAAGCATGACTAAAACAATTCTTAAGATGGTAAGAAAAATCATAAGGGAAGACTGTTTATAACAAGTCTGCCAATTGTTTTCACAATAAGAGATGAACAATTAAAATATAAATAAAGATGACTCATTAGTGCAGTCTTTAATGTGAGAGATGATATGATAAAAATGGAGGGCACAGGAAAAAAAACATAGGAGTGACTCAGGTATTCAGCATTAATGTCACCAATCACTTTTATCAAATCAGATTGCAGACCTACTCGGTTACGGATGGATTTCGTGACTGTACAATAGAAAAAGCAAATAATCTGCTCCTACATGATTTTGCCAGGCATCCTGGAGATTACTGTAATGATATTTCCTAATTTAGGCCTTTCCACAGAGGAGTGAGGCTCACTTCTTAGTCTACACAGAGTCCCCCGCACACACTCCACCTTCCTCTGCAGTGAAGAGCTACCCACGTTGCTGACCTGCACCGAGAGCAGCAAGGGCTTCCCGTGCCTTGCAAAAGCAGCCTGGGCGATGGGGAGGAACACACAGAGAGAAGCAAAGCATTGCGAGAAAAATATGCAAAGAGCTAGTGTAATCTAGAGCCGGCTTCTCTACATGTAAGACACGTCAGCAACAAAACAAACTTAGATGGAAATGAGACAAATTCATTTAAATATCTTTTCCAATTCCATGAATTGGTCTCCAGAACAAGTTCCAAAGAGTTTTTTCTCCAGGATTTCTGATGTTTTGGCAGGCTGCAGGCCCACCCAGCGCACACTCATGCTCGCCCTGCGCTGCTGCTGGGGAAAGGGCTGCACACAACGTGCCTTTTAGCATCTTACACTTCCACCGTGTGTCAAACCTGACTCAACACCTCATCTTGCATGTTCTGGTTTGGGATTATTTACCCAAAATATGAGCTCTGGCCACTGGTGGTAATAAAGGAAGCAACTGTCTTACACTTCCTTCGCTCTGTAGTGCAGTCACATAAAGCATGACAGAGCAGTCGGAGCACACACTGGGTGTGCCTCAAGGAAATTGGTCAGGGCTTTCTAGTAAAAGCAGTCATCAAAAAAACGTATGAGGCTGAGAGTTTTTCAGCCTCTTCAATGACGCTGGCAAAATTCACAGGGAAATATTCCACCACTACTGCCAAGCCGCTCTTGGAATACAGATTAAAAAGGTATGGTCCACACAAGGGCCACGTGTATTTATGAGGGCACAGATTTCTTTTCAGCAAGCTAACATAAAGAAAAGAACCTTTGTAATAGCAAATGGACCGATGTGTCCTTGATCCTGTATTGACAGCAGGCAGCCCACAGAGCTGAACACACAGAAACAGAGCCTGTCGCCTCTGCTGCACAGATCTGAAGAAGTCTGTGCTGTCTCCCATGCCCTCGTTACTCCGTCCTTTCCTGCACTTCCCCTTTCTTTACTGCATAACCAATCGTTTTCCCAAAGCTGGCTGCACCGCTGTGCTCCGCCACCATGTGCCAGGGATGCTGAAGGCTGCTGGGGCCTAGGCTTGCTTCCCTCCTGCACCACAGCCTGACCAGAGGAGAGCACAAGGGTGCAAAAGGACAGACGCACAACCTGCCAAATGCGGAGCTGGATGGAAACTAGAAGTGTTGCTCAACAGCAACAAAACAGAAGAAAACAACACTGGGCTTTTCTCTACCCTAAGCAAGAGACTATTTCGAGCCTTACCGTGATCTGCTACCAGCAGTACTAAGGGGCTAGCTACATGAGTGCTAACATACACGCACAAAAAGCGGTTTAAAATAAAACAAAACAAACAAACACTGGTTGTGGCTGGCAACCGAGATCTCCAACGTGGCCTCCAGGACACAATTTAACTCCCCAAGGAGCCACAAGCAATGACTCAAGAAGCAAATGGTTAATGATCAAAGGCCGTAAGAAACACCACATTTGCACAGTCTCTTGTTAAAATAGTTTTGCAAAATTAGGGACAATTGTGGGACTTTTCCTCTTTGTTTTTCTCTGATGCACAGAGCATTGGTCACAGGCAGAGAAAGTTCACCCAACTCAGGCGAGCTATGACCACTCTTGCACAAGTTACAGGCAGCAAAACCTGTTTTCTTTCCCCTTCAGCCTCATTCAACATACCTTTTTCGTGCTCACATTACTTCAGCTCCCAAATCATGAGATTACAGGACCTCAGGTACACAATGAGGAGATAGAAGATAAGCAAAAGTACTTAATTTTGAGGCAACAATACTTCATAAAAATTGCCATAATTACAACAGCCATTTTTCCAGAACCCCGTGGATTTGGTAGAGAGGGGACTATCTAAGACAACAGGACTATGAGACTTGATTTCATGTTATTATATAGACTTCTGAATCATACCGGACTTTATGACTTATCAAAAATATATCAACACCAAAAACATATCCATTATCAAAAATATTCTTGCAAAGTTAAGCCAACACTCGCTAAGCTACAGAAGAATTTAAAAGCTTATTGGTATGAAAAGCAAATAGCATTTGGAAGTATGTCACAGTTAAATGCAGATGGTCACTTAACTTGGAAGGTTTGTATGAGCACATGCTGCTCAAACTGGAAAATACCCACACAAGCAAAGCTGCTGGCAGAGGTTTGCAATGACAGAAGAACCACTTTCAGTATCATGAGCACAGACATCACACCAACTTCCTACAGAGCCCCTGAGCTGCCCGATAAAGCCTTTATTCCGGATACTCACTCAGGTAGGTATCCACACTCGTGAAAATGTAAAGACAGAGCTGCTTCAAAAGGCACCTGTCTTACAAATGAAATTCTGCTTCTGAGCAGAGGATGCACAAGACTGACAAGCAGAAAAGTGCTCATCAGTTACACTCCAGAGCTCTACGTGACCAGTCACTTTCTCCTCACAATTATTTTCAGTCCTGGTGAAAAAGCACCCAGAACCAAGATGTGAGGCAGCAGCTGCTGACTTTACATAGCATAAACATTTGCATGTTAAATATGAAAGGCACAATCTACCTGGTACAGCACATTGAGTTATGGTTCAGGCACAGAGCCCCTATGTGCTTGTGAGGCTGCCCGTGAGTGTTGTTCTCACACTAACATTATCAGGTTTGGAACAGGGCAGAAGGAGCATTTCGTTTGGTGTTTCTCACTTGTTTGAAGTCTCATTTATAACTTATACCTTGAGGACACAGAAAAGACCTACAGGAAGATTTTCCATAAGGCAGATCTTTCCATTGACTGGTTTGGCAAAAGCCACCAACCAGTTTGAGGCAACCCATACATCCCCCTAAATTTCTCACTCTTCTCTCACCTATATCAGTCCATTTAACTCTCAAGTCTTAAGTAGTAATCTCTTGAGGCAGGGACTGTCACTTATTACAACAAACATCATTTTTACAAATCTCATTACAATCAAAGGAGGCTGCAGTGACGGAGAGAGCAGGAAAAAGAGACCTATTTGTATACAGTTCACTTTATACGTTGCGCTTTCAGCATGTAAAAATTCAGCATGTAAAAATGTAAAAATTTCAGGTGGTAAAAATTAACAGTGAACAATACTTAAATGAGTAATAAAGCCTTGAACAAAACCACTTCAGCAGACATTTATCATGAGGGAGAAAGAAGCAACGTATCATTTGCTCTAGCCCTGGGAGGCTCCGTTACCAAAGCCACTGTTCCTCCGAAAGGAGATGGCATCTCAAAACAAAAGCCCATCGATTCTCTTGCTGCAATACTCCCCATTTGCATGAGCAAGGCTGAAGTTTGAAGGTTCAGTAATGACTTTTCCTCTCCCCACAACCTGCAAGCAGAAGCAAGTGGCTCGGGGCTGTTGTTTGTTTGTTTGTTGCAGTTGTGTGGTGGACCCTTTCTCTCGTCCTAGGGACCACCACCATGGGCTGAGTAATGCTGCGCCAGACATTGACACACACCTAGTACTGGAAACTGGTACAGTCAGGAAATTAGTATCATTTCTGAGGTAAACAATAAATGAAAGCCCTCAGGAATGTCTGAATATCATTTTTAGAAAAAAAAACGGAATTCTTTTAAAAGAAGTGTCCTGTTTCCACATCACGTTATTATAACCTAGGGCAGCAGTGACATCATTTCCATTACTAAGGCAGGTTCTGGTATTTGTTTTTCAGACTAGTAGTAATAAGAAAAAGTTCTATCGCAGAGGGATGGGAAACACATGAGGCAGAGACCATCCCCTCTCAGGAGGGCAGTAACAAGTACCATAGCTACTGGATTACAAGGAGTTTTCAATTAGGGAGAGGCTGTCACAGAATTAAGTAAATATTAATTTAATTGGAAGATGTTTCTAATGCCTTTTGGTGCCCAAAGACATCCGACAGGTTCAGATGGGTGCTTAAACACTAGCTTAGCCAGGTCTTTACAAAAAAAGAACAAAATTCGTTGCTGAAATCACCACACGTTGATGTCAGAATATTTCAGAATATTTCAGAATATTTCAGAATATTTCAGAATATTTCAGAATATTTCAGAATATTTAAGGTTGGAAGGGACCTCTACAGATCATCTAGTCCAACCTTCCTGCTCAAGCAGGCACACCTAGAGCATGTGGCACAGGGTGGCATCCAGGCGGGTTTTGAAGACCTCCAGAGAAGAGGTTAGCCACAGATAACTTGACTTTGTCTTTAGAATAGCCACCTGAACATGGGTCTTCCTACCAATTCCTTCAAGTTCACTCCTGTTCTCAGGAGATAGGTTCTTCTGTCCTGAAGGACAAAGAGACTTCGATCCACATCATTATTCCCTATCAGGGAGAGAATAAACTTGAATTTGGTCTCCCAGCTCTCAGTAGTCCAGTAATGAGAAAACTGCTCCAGGAGACGCAGCTTTGGACTCCTTCTGGCCTAAGAGGAAAACCAAATTTTCTCATATTTGCAGTTCACATTCACATGTTTGACCTGCTGGATGCAAATCAAGAGATACCATCTTCTCTGGCTGCTATGCGAGCGTAACTCTGCTAACAACTGACTGGAAAATAACTTAGTTCAATCTGAATTCAAAATTCCCTAATAACTAAAGCGGTTTCAGCTCTACTATCACTGCTGTCCTCTCGTAACCCGCTTGCAAGTCGTGGGGATCACCACGCATCTCAGCATTGCACATCTCAGTCAACTAAAACGTACTCAAGCAGAGCCACTTGGATGGCTCCCGAAACCACATGCCTCTGGAAAACCACTGCTACATTGCCTGGAACTCAGTCCCTTGGTGGTACCAGGGAAACGCTCCAAGAAACAGCAGTTTATGTAAATGCCTACAAAGTTCTTCAATGGATTTTCTGGAAGGCCTCTCAAGGAAAGAGTTTCCCACAAGAGGTTGGGCTCACTCCACATTCATGTTTCCCCAACTGTTTTTCCACTAACTGCTATGGATTGAACTATAAGGCATAAAAGGCTTGGCTCAAATATTTTGTGTTTTGGCTATTTTAGAGCCATTGTCAAAAAGAATCAAAAGTATTCGAAGACAATCACGTATTTAAAATATTTCAGTGTTACTATGGTTTTATACAGCAACAACAGAGCGGAGAAAAGGGGGTTGTAAAGGGTCAGCGCAGAATCCCTCAAAGCCGTCTCAGAAGGTGTCGGGAGGCTGGGGGCAGCTCTGGTCGCGCTGGGCCCTGAGCCCCATCCTACCTTTGGGTCTGTCATCGAGGTGACGGTGACAGACCCCGCGCGGACACGAAGCACGCAACGGCTCGGGGGGTGCGGGAGCCATAGCCACAGGGATGGCCACATCACCGTGACACTCGTGCTGACGCAGGAGCTCTGGCACGCGGGCACCTATGGGGGCCGCAAGCATTACCAGCAGCAGCCTGGAAATCCGTACTAAAGAGGAACACGCAATCCCATGAGAAGGAGGAACTGCAATTTCTGTGACCGTAATCCTAACAGACATGAGCAAGTACCTGCTTTAAGTCACCATCAGTCGCTCCTATGCATTTTTTTTTTTTTTTTTTTTTTTTTT